>NW_028277657.1:27500-283553 GCF_059751315.1 Micrasema longulum | reverse complement strand
TTAAAGATAATAAATTAATTAATCAAAACAGTTATGTGTGTGCAATAGAACCCTGGACGAGTGCTTTCGACTCAATGATTTGGTATTGCAATATTTCACGATCCCTGGATTGACACCTAAAGCGTAAAACTGGTCTACTTTATGTATTAGATGATCGAAATACGGTACATTCGGTTTATAAATGCAGTGCCTTATGTACCATCATGTGCAAATTGGAGTTTAATGATGATAATGATAAATCAATAATGCAATCAAATCAATTTTGTCCTAGTTTTCCAAAACGAAAGCCATTTTTAGAAGTGCACAAGTTTGGATTTTGTCCAAGGGATAAGACCATTGCAGAATACTGCTGCAAGATATTGTATAGATTTATAAATTATTAAGCGTGTTTCAAGATGTTTTATTGAATTATGTATGTTTGAGTAACGATTTTTATTTTTAGAACTGTTTAATAATATGCATGCTTTCACTTTTCATTATGTTGTATTCAAACTCAACTCGAGCTCTTGGCCTTGTAGAGTTAGGAAAACGTTTTTTTTTTTTTGTAATAGATGTATTTTTTCAATTGAATCAAATTATTAAACTTAAATAATAAGCGAAAATCCGCCAAAATACTTATTTTTTAGATTTGAAGTTTTAAATAAATAAATAAATCACGGAGAAACCGTTTTTATTATAACTGAACTAGAAATCAATGCAGAAAATTTAGTCAACACTGTTTAACTATACATAACGATAATTGAAGAATTCCTAATTTCAATTAATATGTTTTTAATTCTTTAATTTGAATATATATTATAATGAGTTAAATTATAATTATGACGCCGTTATCTCCCGTTTTGTGCGCAATAATCAAGCTTAATATACCCGTAAGATTGTTATCCACCAACGAATGTTTATATTTCACTATAATATCTTTAGCCGTAAAATTTCAAAGCCGCTAATTTGATCGCCTCAATTAAAACAATAATAACTCGAGACCTGGTGCTAAGAGGGCAGCATCATCAATCGTGTCGGTATTTTACATTTACAGCCAGAATACTCGAGATTCTAAACCAGGTATTTCAGAATCCGGTAACGAAGTCGTAGGGGAATATTTATTGTTTAAAAAGAAACAACAAAGACTTCACAAAAGTCAACAGGTGGAAGAGTTAAAAAAATGTGGATCTACAAACATAGATGGCACGGTTTTAAACATTGTACATACATTTTTTGGTTACAGAGCCACAGCTTAATAGTGACACAACCAGGAAAGACCCATGCCTGTGATCTTACCCCGACTCGCTAAAATATCCGTGTTGAGTCGAAACACTTACAATGCATTCATAAACATACATGTACAACAGGCTCGTTTCATCCATAGATACTGTGGATGCGGCGCATCTCTTGAAAATTTCAAAATAACATGAATTTTACAAAAAAATATATCATAAATATAAAATAAAACCTTCAAATATGTACGAGTATTCCTAAAATTCTCACTGAGAACGTTCGGGTGCACGCGATTCAAACAATATCTTCAGTATACATACCCAGCTACATATTATGCGTATTTCCTATATCAACGTACATACTGAATATCTAGGTATCTTGTTCTCGATAGTATTTGTTGTATACGCGGATGCTGCTTGTCGAGTTGCGTCTAGTTCTCATAACAATTGTCCAAATTTTCGCGCACGTGCTTTAAGTTCATAAGGTTTTAGATTTCTCTTTCGAGACTCTGCGAGATAAGAAGCATCCAATTTACATAGTTCAAAGAAAAAACGATTCTAATGAAGTTTATCATAAAGTTTGAAGTAGCGCATTATTGACACTTGGCCCAAATTTAAAAACGATTGTCTCGGTCTTGTTTTAGGTGTTTTGATGTTTATATTGTTTATCTTATTTTCACACCTACGGGAACCGTCCTGGAACTGGAAGACCATCGATGGCGATTTTTCAGCTTTATTTAGCGGAACTAAGAGACGCAGAATTGACGTTGGAGGAGGCAAGAGTGCTGGCTAACGAAAAAGTCTCCCGGAGGCGTCTGGTAATGTCCGTTTGCACTTAGGAGTAGAAAAAGAAGAAAAAATACAACTTCACCTCTAGACGCGCCTGTGTTCCGTCAATTTATTGATTGTCAACTATTTATTATTATTATTATAATAAACAACTTATAAAGAGTATTAAATAATACTGAATAAACCTACTAAAATTAAGAACATGATTATTTTTTGTCAGAATCCTCACTGATAAAAGCCATCGCACACGCCTGATGTACAAGTACATTTTTACTCTTAAAAGTCAGTGCTATGCAAGTTCTTAACGTGAAGATCAATTTACCGGATCCCTATGAATAATTTTCTGTCTCCAAGCCCAGGTCTATAAAGAACCTGGCTATTGAGTTTACATTATGCTAAATATCTCCCTCCAAGCCCAGATTTGTAAGGTATCGGGCCATTAGTTGGAGGCGAGTTCTTTAACATCTTCAGGTTTAACCAGTGAGCCTCTGAAGATGAGCCTTGTGTGTAGGTGTTTCTTCATATGCACTGCTGAACCTATATCTAGAAGTTTCGAAAAGGTTCATTCTAGTCAGGTGATTGTTCAATCTGCAGAGCTCTATTTGGGCTCTAGTTATAACCCTCACTTGATTTCGCTGAGCTTTATTAGGTCAAAAGCAAAACTTTGCGAGTAACCTTTTAACAGTTCTGTAGAAACACATACATACACAGATAGATACATATGTATATATTCACACACTCATATACATAACATCATTATTTTACGTCTGCTTTGTAGTTGGATATGTTTAAAATGGTGTCCAAAAAGATCCTCCAAGCATCTTTGTCGGCTGCCTTCTTTTGAACTGACATGAACTGCCGACAAACAGTCAGCAGCGGACGTCGAGAACCTTATGTCTTATAAAGTAAGCAAGCCTTGTTAAGGCTCTCAGGAAGCATCCGCAGTATATGAACATGCCTACAGTATGGCCTCCGCTTAATGACAGTTGTCGCCGGAGTTTGCTGCGTCCGTTTTCTTATTACTTTTTTCCTTACAAAGTCTATATATATGTTTTTTTTTTTTTTTGCTGTTTTCGTATGTTTTTAGGTATTTCATTTATATGTAAGTATCCTTAATTTTTTTATACTCTGTTTTACCTCATATGTATACTGTAAAAAAAAAACAAAAAACAAAAATAAATAAAAAATAATAAAAAAGTGTATATTATAATTTATACATGCATAATGAATCGAGTTGTGATCCCATGGCTAGCGTTCCAGACTCACGGATCAGAGGTCAGGTGTTCGAACTCCACTCTACCCCAACTTGATCCTTATTTTCTAAATCTGAGTTATGAACAACTCAATGTGTTTCTTTTTTGGGTGATACCGTGTGTGTTGGATTTGTTGCAACGTTTCGGCTACCATTACAGGAGCTATTTTCAGGGTAAACTGTATATTGATAACAGTAACCATGAAAACCTTCGCACTTTATTAACAACTCGTTGAAATTATGGCCCTAAAATTTTAAAATTTTTGTAAATAATAAGAATGCAATTACTTTTTTTTTAAGTATGTAATATTACATTTATATATTATACATATTATAGTTTTAATTTTTTTTTATTCAGATAAAGATACATGTTACATTAAAAATAATATCGTGTCCCAAATTCTTTAAGGCCATGAGCCCTGTGTTGCTTTGGTATAAAACAATATAGAAAATGGAAGCATGCATGTTAATTTTTTAATTCATATGCTCTACGGGCTGTTACATTTATAAATAATACAATCAAGTGTAGCATTGTAACATAAGTATATACATGAAGTTAAAAGTAAGAATAACATAAGAAAAACTAAAAGAAAAAATCGTAAGTAAAAATAAGGAAATATACCCACATACGCCACATAGGTATATAGGTACACAAAAAGATATTTAATACATTTACATATTTAAACATATGCACATACTACATAATACAAATAAAAATTGTATTCCATACGTCTATAAAATAATAATTGGTCATCTCCACATTTCTTTCACGCGGTGTGTAAAGTGGCCACTCTAACTAGCTAATGACAGAACTCTGCAAATGCCTACAGTTCATATTTTGCTCTCTAAAATGATCTCCATCTCTCTTGCTATATGTTAAACAACTATTCATCGCAACTGGCTTCTTAACTTTTGTTTATTATTAATAAAACGCCCAACACTACACGTACTGATTCTTTAACTAGATACCTCCCAAATTTGTATAGTAATTTGACAGAAATTGTTTTAACATTATCCAACTAACTATCTTTCGACCATTCTGAACAAGTAAAAATGTTGAAATATTATGAATCTACATACATTTATTACACAAACTATTTTTATATATTTTTTTTAGTTTAATTAAACAAAATAATCATAAAAGAAATAATTACAAAATATTTTTTTATGGCAATTATTGGGAAAGTTATATTCATAAACAAACATTAATTATTGCAACAATATTTATAAGAAATAACACTATTTTCAGAACCTATAATTACAAAATTGAACCTGAAACGAAATTTTGCTTTATATTTTTTTTTAGTTTTTTTTGCATCAAAATAGGACATCAGGTTTTATACAGCGGTAAATAACGGTAGAGAATTTTTGGGATCTTATCGGGAAACGAACTTGGAACCTTTCGTGTGTGAGGCGAAAGTATTATACATTACACCACGGAGGCAAATACAGTAAATAGTACGTTGATTAAAATAGTTTTAAAAACCCATCAACCTCAGTGCATAAGTACTGCAATATAATCGGCGATAAGTCATATTTACATTTTCCTAATTAAATTGGTTGGTTACGAGTGAATGTTTAATGCCATTTATATATTTTGGTTGTCGGCTTTTTCTTGAGAAGTAGGAACCCGAGCAGCCTGGCAGTACTTACCGCATTGCAACAATTCACAAATTCCATATTCAAATAAAACTGACATCTGGATTTTTTCTTCAAACAAATGAACGTTTTCTGTGATCCGCACTATAAACTAACAACGAAAAATAATATTCCTACCGCTTTGATATAAAAATACCGCTAAAAGTGTTAAAAGTATTATTATCATCACCGCATTCAATATCCAAAAACTCCTGATCCACAAAGCTGAATAAAGAAAGAACCTAACATCCGCATCATTCCCGCATTTAATATCTGGTGGAGAAAGGGGGAACACTTCAACGCAGGTGAGTCGATTTCCATTGTATATTAAGTGGCAGTAAACGTCCTTAATAACGTGTGTGTTGGCTGACCTTGTTGGACCATCTTTGATCAGATCATGCGCTCTCTAAGCTATCGAGGAATTAACTTTTGCGCCTCTCTCTCGCGTCACCATGGGTAATTTTGCCATTGAGGATTTTCCAATTTTTGCTACCTTAGGGATGGGATGATTTGGACTCTTCTTGTGGAAAATATTAATTTAAATCAAATCACAATGTTTTAATAATATATTCATATTCTATAAGCGTTTAAAAGTCAATAAGGTAAGTACATTGTTACAAATATTCATATTATCTCAAGGCAGCGCCAGCTGTCAATACGGTGCCATGATTCATAATAAATTTGTTTTACCCGAAAAATCGATAACTTATGGAGTTATTAAATTTGAATTTCTTCTTCCTATCGTTCCTCTCCCCAATGAAGGTTGGAAATTATTGTAGCAATTCTTACTTTGTTGACAGCTGTCCTGAACAAAGACTGATTGCTGCAATGGAACGCGTCACGCAAGTTCTTTAGCCAAGAGATGCGCCTTCTACCTGCACTGCGTCTTTCTTCAATCATTTTCTGTAAAATATTATATTTTTCACCTCCCAGAGCACTCAAGTTTTCTTTTCTTTATGGTCTTCGGTACCTCGTTATCTTTTTTCATCCGTCGGAGAACGTTATTATTTCGGACTCCTGTCTACCCAGGGGATTTTGAATATCCTTCTGTAGCACCACATTTTAAAGGCTTCAATCTTTTGAAGGCTTCAATCTTTTGAAGGCTTCAATCTTTTTTGAAGTAGCTTGGATGAGCGTCTACATTTTGATACCGTTAAAAAGTACTTAGAATACATAATATCATATAATGCGCATTTGGAGGTCTAAATTAAAGTTACTACTGCAAAGAAGGTCACGTATCCTGAAAAAGCAGTCTAGCACCATCTCTATTTTGACTTTGACCTTTTGTGAGTGATACCATGTATCATTCAGCTATCATCATAAATATTTGGATTGATAAACTTGCTCTATAACCTGCATTCCAATTTGTAAAGCCATTGGAAAAGTTTGTGTTTTTTTCCGAATAACCATACATTTAAGCATGAAAATATTTATTTCTATCCCTTTATTCAAAATAACCGTGTTAACTTTGTCCATGAATAGCTGAAGACTTTCCATACTATCTTCTGAAAGGACAAAATCATCCGCATATTGGAAATTTACTTTGAACACTCAGTAATTTACTTTTCTTAATTTTGTTTCATTACGGTGATTAGAAAAGATAATATAATATATTATCTTACATGCAGATCTGATATTTCAATGTTCACAAAATATGTCTTTTGTGACCATGTTATCATCTACAGCGTACTTTATCTGCATAAAAATATTTCATTTACCTAACAGCACTTATTCTTGATTTTCATTTAAATGTTTATCCAGCCTTTTATAATTCACAAATATTATTATGATATAGTATTATACATCCGCATTTTGCTCGAGTTATGCCCTCATATGCCTGAAAGATCGTATTTCAACGGCATCTAGAATACGTTTATTTCCGTTTTAATACTCTATTACCATACCTACTAAAATTAACACCAGATTTTTTATAAACGTCTACTTCTCAGGTTCTTGTTTTCTTCCAGTGCAATCATAATTTCACCGCCAGTGTAGCGGTAGAACACATTTCTGAGATTCGTCTCCATCCGCGTCTGATTTCAGCACTTTTGCAGACTAATTCTGCTACAATGTCGTTTCGTAATTTCGTTTGTTCATCATATACCCATCTCATTCTAACGCAATCAGAATCATATTCCGCTCTCGTTCCGTCTCATATGATACGAATGAATTAACGAAACGAATTATTTACAGCATAAGGCCAGGCCACTGGAAATTTCCTAGAGAGAGACTCCACTCAAACTAGTGAAATTCGACTCTTAAAAGACGGTTATTAAAATCCTTTTATGGACGGTACTGTAACGTTGTGTAACATATATAAAGCAAAATACCAAATATTTTGTAATACAAATACTTAAAACAAGAACTTTTAATTTATATAAATACGGTTGAATATTATTTTTTTAGTAATTTATAAAAATAATAACTTAATTTAAGCCTGTTATAGTAAAGTACGACTTCAATATTTAAAAAAATATGAATTAAGTCTTGTATTCTATGTAAACTTATGTGACATCATTGCAACACTAGAGAAAAATGTTGAATAAAACACGCTAGAATTGAACCGGGAAAACGATTGTTAGTGTATAATATTTAATATACTTGAAAATAAAAGAAGCTCTTGATGGGATGAAACATTGATGAGAAAAACAGTACCTATGTATTTTTTTCCAGCGAAAACAATTTCGCTCGAAAATAAAATGGCGGGTGTAAACTGAGTCCCAAAATCTCAAGTCCGAGGCTCAGCAGATACGTGGGGCGATTTTATGGTCCTGACCCGCTATAAAAATCATAATAAAACGAGCGAATGATTTCGCCCCGATATTTGATGCGGCAATAACAATAAAAGCGGGTGCGGACTTGTGGCAGTAATGGACAGGGCTGCCATACGAAGAACACTGCTAACTTAACGAGAAATTATTACTAAATTATGCGTCTTGAATTTAAACGGGCCAATCCATTTTTTTATAAAATTTAACAAAAATCAACCTATTTATATACTTGGTCCAACAATTTAAAGATATTTATTTAATGTCGTTTGTGATATTGTCATGCAATGCCTGAATAATGAAATATATACAGGTTGTCCCTAAACAATGTTAAGACTGTTTAACTAGTTTATCCTTTCTGATTTTTCTTTTTTTTCGGGGTACAATTAATTGAAAATAACGGGCGGGCCAAGATTTTTTTTAAAATCAATATTAATTTCGAAATGTTATTGCTAGTGTGAAAGTATAGCAGAAGTACAAAAAAAAGTATTGCAGGGAGTTAAGGCAGACCCACCTACGCGACTTACGATTAATCGAATAAATTATAAATTTGAAAGAAATGGAACTGTTCATAGACAACGTTTCAAAAGACCAATAACGTCAACATACTTCACCAGAAAAGTGACATGTCCAAATCCCAAGCGACATGTAGCAGCATTATAGAAGAGATAATGTATATATACATATATATATATATATATAAATATATATTTTTTAATTACTTAAAAATCTCATATTACATAAACTTATTATTTTCACACGATTCCTACCTAGTTTTAATGCTACCTAGAGTTTACAATAATTTTCTTTTGCCTAAGACCTACCATAGACATTCGTATTTGTTATTATAGAAAAATCTCTATTCCTATGAAAATGTGTTTATTTATGTTTTTTTTTATGCAGTTGAATCCAGTACGTTTTAACAAAGATAAGGACATCACTAACAAATTTAATTTTAACAATAGAGTAGATTATGCATAGTATGACTTGTGAAAACTTATAAATGCTATATATATTTATTTTAATATATCAGTAATAATTTAATAAAATATTTCAAATGTTATTTATTTATTTATTTTTGCACCACAACAGGCCAGGAGGCCCAATTACAGTGGTGAATTACATCACAGAACACCCAGGCTTAAGAAAAATCTAATTTTAATTTTTGTGTTCTCACCGAGAATCGAACCCGGAACCTTTCGTGTGTGAGTCAAGTGTCTTGACCACTACACCACGGAGGCCGCCAATTTTATTAGTGCATAATTGGAAAAAGCCGCTAAAAACGAAATCATTTGTATTTTAGCCCTGAAAACAATCCAAAAACCTACTATCGGTAAGCTTTTATTCTGAGTTTAAGGTATTTATTTAATTTTAATAATTTATCAGTCTTTTCTTCAAACATTTAGACATACTAAAAATATTTTTTTAGATTCAGCTAACTGGTATAAAAAATTATGTGTTTTCAGTTGTTGCCTACTAAATTAAATTATTCAGCTTCAAACTCACGCATAATGGTGAATGTTACACAGTGAGTAAATTGATTACTTAAACCAGTCAATGACATGCCGTAAGCCCTGTAAATGCCTAAACATTTAAAATTCTTTTCTCGAAAATGTTTTTTATTTTATTTTTTTACTGGTAATGATTTTTTTTTCGGTTTTCATTATTTGCTTTATCTTATTTATGTTGATTTAGTACTTTTTAAATAATAAGTCATAAATCCTTCCGTACATAAGTGAATAAATATAATTAATAAATAGTGAAATTAATGAAATGTTTATTTTTAAATTTACGAGTGTTTTCACAGTGTTAAGGTCGTATTTTATCATAATATTTTATATTATACAAAAAACTGCATACTTTAACTGTATTTTAAATATTTAATTACGATTAAAGAGTGTCAAAATAATATTAGTAGATACTGAGCGTACATAAATTATGTTTAATTTATTCATTAATTAACGTCTACCTGACGTCATCAGACATTATAAGCCGCTTAACGTTTCACAAAACTAAGTCTCAATCATCATAATATTCACATAAGTATTATATTATAATGAATGCAAAGTAATCACTTTTTGTACTAAAGCTTACATAAATAATATAATTGATTATTTACCGAAAATGCTATATCATTTAAAATATTTACCTGAATAAGAGTGTATTTTTAAAAACTTTTTACATCTATTCGTTTATTTACTCGTATACTTAAATAATATTTTTTTCAAATATTTTTAACTTTATGTATTTGGTTTTGGAAACAATCAATTATACAATATTTATCGTTTAAAAAATAATTACAATCGTAACACGTCTGGTTATATTTCAAACATATTTATTGATTCAGTTCATACATTACACACAGTACAAGCAATAGAAAGTTAAAGAAATACAATATTGTCAGTTACACGTGTTGACAAGCACTGATTTTATAGATTGAGAGGCAGCGGAGTTATTGTTTAGAACACGGAGTTGATATATGGTTTCGGGTGGCCAAAATACGTGATTCTTCGGACTCCCGTGCTCTTTATTCCTAGTAACTGATATCTTGCACCGTATTCATACTTAACTGAGTAGGTACTATTGATCAATTACTATGATTTGGGTTAGTAAAATTATATGTCTGGCCAAAGAACCAAGTTGTACCAAGTAAGGTAAGCGACTAGGTAAGCAGAGGTAGATAATAAAACATGGTTTTACGGGTCGAAAACTAAGGCTTAGCTTAGTACCAAAGAATTTCAGATCAGGAAAGCAAGCTGATTTGCTAGGAGAGCCCTGAGTAGACAGCTTTTTTTTTTTTTTTTACATTTTACATTTTTTTTTGCACCACAACAGGCCAGGAGGCCTAATTACAGTGGTGAATTACATCACAGAGCACCCAGGCTTGAGAAAAATCACGTTTGAATTTTTGTGTTCTCATCGGGAATCGAACCCGGAACCTTCCGTGCGTGAATCAAGCGTCTTGACCACTACACCACGGAGGCCGCCAAAAAGTACCAAGAAGATAGGTAAGCAGAAAGGTTAGAAGACAACACGGATTACTCTGACTTCTGGAGCTAGGTATCTACCTTATAAAGGCCAAAATAAAGGGAGGGTGACAAATTTAGGGGTCCCGCGGGGCTTGAGGTAAGCGCGGGTGGCAGACGGAATGTCAGAAGGGTATCGTCTTAGAATGCGATATAATATGCAAACCTATTGCACATGTTAGAGAGAGTCGTTAATACGTAACTATGTTGTATGAGTGGGATAGCAATATGCAAAAAAATAAAGGATTAAAGCCGGGTGCTTTATAATGTAAAAAAAAAGCAATGATAAATGTTACATTGTGAGTAAAGTGATCAATTTAAACGGCCAGTGACATAATACTTATTTATTTATTTAAACTTTCGCATTATTTGTATTGTTTTTTATACATAATAATTTTCCCTCACTGGGGTCCAGTGCCGAGGAAAACATTTTACAAAATGGGAAACACGCCTTAAAATAGTTATTTAACAAAGTAAATATAATATTAATAATAAAAAACGTAATTAATCCAATTAACCTAATTATCATTAACATAATAAACATTATAAACTAAAATAATCATAAAAACATAACCAATTTGTATAGACCAATAGAGTAATCGACCAAATTTCATAAACATTACACACATTTTAACCTATTTGGCTTGATCCACTCATCGATCCGTGTGCAACCCACCTCCACTATCCATTTCTTAATAGCAATTTTATATTGTGAGAACTTACTAATTGTCCTTATAGATAATGGATGTAGATGTACACTTTAACCGAGTAGTAGGCCAATCCTCTTTGACCGAAAGTTGTATTTAATTTTTTATTGCAGCATCAGGGTGGAGTATCTAATAACTCTTGTATTTGTAACGGAAGGTAGGGAATAATATTTACGTGCGTATAGTAACAGAACTTTTACATTAAGTTATTTTATAGATTTTACATTCATATTGTTAAATATACCAAGGGAGCTTGTTCTTATTGGGACTCTTAAGATAATTTTTATCAAAGCTTTTTGTGCAATTATTATTTGCTTGATCAGTGTGTCATTTGCACATCCCCATTCAATTATCCCATATTCCAAAACTGATTGAGTTATTGCGTAATATATTTTTACAAGTTCTTTTAGGCTAATTATATTTTTTAAAAGCCCTCAAAAATATTTCTAACATCTAGGTTCAACATACTAGTATCATTGTTTTTTTACACCTATAGTATATTTTTATATATGTGCATGACGCGCATATTATGTATAGCAAATAATAAGAAACATAGACAGGTAAATTATTATTTTTTTAATACGCAAACTAAAATCCGTAGTTTTATAAGAAAAAGATAATTAAGATAAAATAAAAAAATAAAACGAAGTAGGCAAGTTTTTATAAAATACTTGAATATAAAATAGGCCATTTTCCTTTGATGCCGTGTCTAGGTAGATGATGAATACATTTGTATGTATAAAATAAAACCAGAACCCTAGACGAGCATTTTAGACTCTCTTGTTGAAATCCTGGAACCGGTAATCGAGTGGAGGTAAGTCCGCCTTGTAATGTAGTGGTAAGTACGTTTACTAACCATGCTAGAGGTCCTGGCAGAGACTTTTTTCTAAATCGTTCACTGTAATATTGCATTGTCATTGTGCCCATAGCACAAGATATTATTTTTAATGGGAGTTGCATATTCTTTGCCTCGCTCATTATGTACAAAGTTGTATTTCCTGCAAAGGGTACATTTCTTCTTACTGCTAGGCTTTGGTCTTGTTAAGGAACTTATCCGCATTAGCTAATAAAACAGAAAACCACAGAAAGCTCATTCAGGAGAAACCAAACTATTGACAGACATTAACTGACCTTCCGTTCCACTAAGAAAGTGTTCGGTATTTTGTGGACAAACGTTTAAAACATATTTAATATTGAGACCGTATTTTTATCGGTTCTAACCATAAAATTATTAATGCGTAAGAAACTAGTTTCCATTCATAATTTTCTAGTTTAAAAACGAGTACATTTAAAACGGCTCAAAGTTTGCGTCGCGTTACTTTACGTCATACGTCATGCCCGCGGAGAGCACTTCTAACAAACATTGCATACACAAGGTACAAGTATGGCGCAGTAACGTAATATATGCTGTTTTTCCCATAGGCCACGAAACGCGTTTTCGGGTAATTCACACCATACGAATTTTAAACAGAAAATTAGGAAAAATACCAACAAGCTACAAAAAGTGGCTTGGTGGGATTTTAGTTTTAGTAAAAATATAACAAGTGAATTTTTTTTAAATTGTAAAAATGTATAATTATGCTATTAAATCAAATAAATAAAAAAAAAAATAAAAAAAATGATACCTTTACCTTAATATTTTTTTAAGAAAAACGTAAAAAAACTCTATTGCCTTTACTATTTTTACAATATATGATATTGTCTCACGTGATGTCACGATGAAGTCTTTAGTAAGCGTAGCGTAAGATTAGTGATCACCTTACCTCCATTTAACAGTACCAAAATGCACTGCAAAACGAACACCTATAAAAACATGTGAAATAATCACAATTTAAGAACACAATACAACATAAACATAATCACAAATCACAATACGAGGGAAAAGGTAAAAATCAGACTCCCATTTAGGAAAAAGTCACAAAATTATATTTTATTTAAGGCTGTTAAAAAATAGTATGCAATGGAAAAAAAAGGTATGAAGATAATAATTTATCAAAATTTAAGCTGAAGATTAAGAAATATGTGTTAGCTAACTTGTAAATGAAATATATGTACAAAAATATGTTTGATTAGATTTAAAATAAAAATTTAGAAATATTTGTAGATTGAGAAAAAATGATTGTATTTTCAAAATCGATATGGATATTGTGGAGAAATATTTTCATTCATAATTTTTAAAAACGAAATTGTTAACGTCAATTGTGACGTCAAGATTCGTGACGATGTTCTATTGAAATTCAAACGGTCAGTTCGAAACTGAACTGAATAGTGACATGTTTTCCTTTAATCATCTTTCATCACTCCTTATCAATTTCCTTTTTTCCTTCCCACTATCTTGTTTCGTCCATATTTCTTTTATTTCAATATAAAATCTATTTATTATTTAAACCATCGTCGCTTAATTGTAGTATAATTTAGTGAATACATATTATTGGATGGCAGGCCCTACAATGTTTACATTTTTTTTTGTATTTATTTATATACATTTTACCTGAATATCTGTTTGTATTCAAAATAAATACAATAAAAAGTATTAGGGGCGCGGCCAATGCAATAAACCGTCTTCCCAGGATTTTTTTTATTCATTTATACTTTTACAATATTTGTATTATTTTTTTATACAGAATAATGTTCCCGTGCTGTGTCCCGTGCCGAAAGACACATTTTACAATAAGTGAAACATGCCTTAAATTATTCATTTAACATAGTTAACGTAATAAGAAAATAATAACGTATTTAATCTAATTATCCTAATTGAGGGCATTGGAAGCAAAGATAGCAACCTCCAAAAAAAAAAATTTTTTTTGTAATATATTTATTTATTTATTTACGGTTCCATGAACCTTTTACATAAGTACAATGAAACCAGTGAATAAATACAACAAAAATAGCACAATATTAAAAAAAGAACAAAAATATATGCATATTTATGAAAAAATCAATATTACATCTGTATGATGTGATAAAGTTAATAAACTACAGAATGACTGTTATGGTGTCATTTTTTAGTTAATCAACTTTATATTTATGAAAATCATGAGTAAATGTAGTTTAATTTACCAAATTTCGTTTAAAATCATACTTCTGGTGGTTTGAATATAGTGTTTGGAAGCAAACATAGCAATATCTATCAGCCATTTTATTCGACCAATTACAAGCTTGAGATTTAAATTTTCAAAATCGAATTGAATCGGGTTGTGGTCCTGTGGCTAGTGTCTCGGACTCACGGACCAAAGGTCTGTGGTTCGAATCCCACTTTACCCCAACTTGATTCCCATTTTCTAATAGTGAGTTATTTACAACTCGTTGAAAATGGCCCTCAAAATTAAATATTTGGGTAAATCATAAGAACGCAAATATTTCTTTTTTTTTTTTTTTTAAAAATAAAAAATAAAAAAAAAATAAAAAAAAATGGAATGCAATACAAATATTAAGAAAGTTTTTTTAATTCGTGTTTCGATTAAAGCTAATTTATTAGTATTTTAAAGTTTAAATTCAGTGAAAATAACATAAAGACTCTCTTTGGCATTAGTGTAGCAGTTTTGTTATTTTTCTCGAAAACACCAAAACGGGAGTTTGCTATCTTTGCTTCCAATGCCCTCAATTATCATCTCAAACATAATAAGGTATATAAAATCAAATAATAATAATAAAATCTTATCAAATTCTTAAAGACGTGTAGACCAAATTTCATTAACAAGAGACAATTTTTTACTTATTTGGCTTGATCCACTCATCGATCCTTGCGCAACCCACCTCCACTATCCATTTCTTAAAAGCAATTAATTTCAAATTATTTCAATATATTTATATGCTACACTAATAAACACATTTATTTTTTACTCAACAGTATTTCATAATTTTAAATAGTAATAAAAAACCTAATATTTCCATATAAGTGCACCAATGCAGTGTCACTGGGTGTGATGATTTGAAACGATCGCATACATTTTGGTCACATTATTTTTATAATACCAAGTCAGTTAACAGACTGTAATCATTAGCTTTCGAGTCGTACCAATCTGTTAGACATACCAACAACTGGCCGACGAAGTTCACAAATCTACTTTTAAATGGGAACCGCAAAAGACACAATCAATTAGTGACAGTCTCTAGGGATTCAACCCATACTAAAGACATGTTTATACGTGACAAAACGGCAGCAGTAAATTACTGACAAGATGGTATCGCGTATCACCGATGTTTAGGGTATCGATTATCCGATCGAATTGAGGTTACATTATAAAATTAAAACGTCACTTCTATCACAAAGTCAAATGAATTTGAAAAAATATGTCACATCTAATTTGGAATAAATATTTTTTAAAGTTTTCATATTTACGATTCAAAAACCTGCTACGGTTATATGAACATAACGAGGTCATAACATACGTTAAATTTATTTGTCAATTTTTTTAATGTGTAATTGGGGGCTAGATTTCTTACCGTCCATGCACTGTGTAGCTGCAAGATGTGCTGTAATCAAGCTCCTATCTGATATAATTTTTATTGATCTTAATTGGAAACGAGAACCTAGAATCCCAACCGTTCATAGACGTGCTGAGATATATAATTATTGTACAGCGCCCTTGAGGTGATTTTCACAAAAATGGCGCTATATAAATTATCCAACTAAATAAGTTACGTGTCTCGTCTTGTAGTTATTTTTTTAAAAAAACGTATTTATATTTGTTTATTTATGCTTTATTAAGTTAGTTCACAACATTTTAAGAACTAATATAAACCTTTAATAACATGACATTTTTTTTATCAAAATTTCTTAATAACAATTTTTTCAAATTAATTTGAAACATTTCGATATTTTCTTTCTTCTTTATTCCTTCAGGTCACTTATTCTACAGCTTTAACCCCTTGTACAATGAGTTTTGATATTCTGTTTTTCTCCTCATTGGTAATCTTATATTTTTTTATCCCTTGTTTCATATGTATTTGCGTTCTTATTGGTATCAAAATATTTCCATTTTGTGGCCATTTCCAACGAGATATAAACTCACTCTCTATCAGACAAGTTTGGGTAGAGTGGAGTTCGAACTTCGGACCTCTGATTCGCTAGTCCGCAACACAAGACACGGGACCACAACCCGATTCTGAAGTTATCTTATAGATTCTATGGCATAGTTATCGTTTTATTTTTAATTGTTGATTTTAAGTTAGTTAAAACACCTTACACTATGTGTCACATATTCTTAAAACGAAACATCGGTACTTATTCCAAATGAAACGTATTTCGAATCGGGTTGTGGTCCCGTGGCTAGTGTCTCGGACTCACGGCTCAAAGGTCCATGACTCGAATCCCACTCTACCCCAACTTGATTCCCATTTTCTAAAAGTGAAGTTCTAAATTAAATATTTAGGAAAATGATAAGAACTCGAATATTTATTTTCTTTAAAAAATATATAAAAACTGCAAAAAGATCAGTCGCATAAAATATAATCACATTGGTGAATTTCATGTTATATTTTATAAATGTTTTATTTAAGAAAAGTTTTTTAGCTCTACAAATTATGTTAGACATTATTTTATGGTAAACGTATGTAATATTTTCTCTAACGGCTTTAAACATTGCATTTTATTAATGATATCCGGAATCGAACCCATGACCTATGGTATGGCTAGTAAATGCCCTCGACTTACAACCACAAGAAGAAAAATAATACATTCTTATTCTTAACAATATTTTGAGTTCGTCCAAATTTTTGTAGACAGGGACTGGATTCAACTCCCTGGGGAGCTGTTAATATTAACATATTACAACAGGGATGAAAAATATTTTATAGAAGGTAATATAGATGTCTAGGCTACAGGGCTTATGACCTGTCATTTACTTCACAAACATCAACAGATGAAAGAATTGAAGGTAATAAGATGTTCAAATAGGGGCAGAATGGTAAATGTAACACATTGTGTAAGTGGCCACTTAAACCAGCCAATGACAGGTCATAAGCTCTGTAGATGCCTAGGGTTCTGTATTATCTTCTCTAAAATATTCTTCATCTCTGTTGTAATATGTTTCTTATTCTTAGCGGTGGGGTCAGTGCTATTGCTCAGTGCTCCTGACGTCACTGCGATCTGTGAAGATCTATTGTAATGGGTCCCCATTAATAGTTCACGCCTTTCAAGCCCAGGTCTATAAAGAGCCTGGCTACTGTGTGGAAGGCAAGAGTTCAATAAAAATAATCCATGACTAAAAATATTCATTTGAAAATGAACAGATTTTACAACAGAAATCAAGAATTTTTTTGAGAACTGTGACATTTTACACACTGTGCAACAGTCAACATTCTGTCTATATTCAAATTTCCCATAGCTCCACAAAAGTCTACAAAGATTTAGACTTACTTAATTTTACCCCTTCCATGCGTCTACGGTTAGGACATGAGTACAGGAAAGAGCGAACTCATAAACATTAGTCAGGGGCGGAGTCAGGGCGAAGGCCCAAACCTTTACACAAATTTTATTTCCTTTGGGGGAGCAATAAAATCTAATGAGGATTTATTCACACCGGAGCGGCGGCCATTAAACGGAGTAGAGAAAAGAGTGCATTAAAACGGCGTGTGTTTATTTGGACAGGGCGTAAAACCGTTGCTTAATGTCGTACAAATGTCGGTCTGTACTCTGTACGAGACCCGGGTTCGTTCAAGATGCCGGATTCTAGTATAAGGCACCTAGAATAAAATAGCTACAAATCCACATCACAGATACTTTAAAGTTTGTCAAAATAACCAAAAAAAATTTGAGAAATATCGGCTGTTTATGAATTATGGTTTAAATATCATTTTTGAAATGAGGTATGATATTTGTTCATTAAACAGTATTAAAAATCTCATGGGTAATTTATTTCATTGTAAATTCTATAAAAAGTGAGTATTTTAGGAATAAACTTTTTTTTCCGTTCATTAGTTCTTTTGCATTATGGGTATGTGAAAAGTGGCCAAAAAATCTTTAGAACGGACCTGGGTGAGCAAAAAGGGCTTTAAAAGTCCTGTAGATTTTTTAGTCTTTTCTTCTGTAGCAGTAACGTAATTCATATTTTACCCAAGGTTCAAATATTTGTATCTGCACGTGGTTGTAAAAATGGTTCTCGAATCAATAAAATATGCTTTATTAACTAGACGATAACTTAAGTATGGACATAAAACATGGACAATAAATGCAAAAGAATGTATCGTTATCGATGCGTTTGGTGGTGCTGGAGGCTTATGCTAAGAATACCCTGGACAGCCAGACGCACCAACGCCTCCGTTCTTCAGGGACTGAAGCTGACGGTCAGACTCTCGACTTTATGCCTCAGACGAGTTCAGCAATATTTTGGTCACTTCGCAAGGAGAGAGGAAGTTTGCCGGTTTTGGTAGGCAGGAGAGAAGAAGAGAACGAGGAAAATATCCCATGCGCTAGTCGAACCAGATATAAACTGCACCTGGCACTTTGTTTGTGACAGCTCTTAGAAATGCGGAGTGCCGAAACAAGTGGAAGACTCCAGTCTCTAGAATATGATATGGTGTTAACGATCCTCAGCCACGAGGAACCAACTTAAAGGAAAAAACAGTTTAAGACAATTTTATTAGAAAATTTTACTGGTGTAATCAGGATAATATGTTTCGTTATTGTGTTAAACTTTTGATTCATCTTGTTTAACAAAGAAAACTGCAAAATTATTTAAATTACTGTTTTAAAATATGGGTTTCATCTACATTACAGTTACCAAATTATAAATATATGTATTACTCAAAGATTTTTTTATCGTGGTAAATAAGATCGTGATTTTTTAAATAGTGGACTTTGAACATTGTTATTCCATTTTCCTTATAGACAGGTTGTCGAATCTACGTGGGTATCTTCGAACATCTGACTATAATTTATTACCCGTACCTCTATAAGCTTTTCTACATTATTTCTTTCTGCTTCAATCATGTTAATTTTATTACCACTAAAACTTATTCCGGGAGCAGCGCGTGTTTCAACGCTGACATTTTAATGTTTTTTCTTACCTTACACCTTATAAAATATGGTGCATTGCTTTTGGAAATTAACACAGTGTTTTTATAATCGCAAACATTGTACATTCATTTTTTAATATGTGTTGACGTGCTGCAATGGATAATTTGTTTATATTATTTTAGTTTTATCAACATTTATATCTTCTTCTTGTCTTAGGGAATTTTTATTCATAAAAGAGAAGGAATAAAAAAAATACATATATATATTTTTTTTAACATCTTCAATTTTATTTTTTTATTTTGATTTTAAATGGTCGTTTGACAAATTCATTTATAAATTGTTGGGTTGTGGTCCCGTGGATAGTGTCTTGGACTCGCGGATCGCTGGTCAGTGATTCGAATCCACTCTACCCTAACATGATTTCCATTTTCTAATAATGAGTTCTTATTTACAACTCGTTGAAAATGGCCCTTAAAATGAATTATTTGGATTAATAGACGGCAAATATTTACTTTAAAATATATATATATAAAATTCAAGTCATTTTTATTTTTCCATCGTGTTTACAAGTTTAATAAAAGAAAAAACCGGCAAACCGTGAATTATAGGAAAATAATATGAAAATATATTTTCATTTTTTGGTGTTTTGTGCTTATTACTGATTACGATTTTTTTCTCTTTCGAAAATCATCGTTGACATAAAATACTTTTTTTAAAAGGTTTTTTACGCTGATTATTTTGCAGTCCCTAGACTGGTAGATAAAGCGTAAAACTGATCGTCTTACCTTCATGTAACAAAAAATATCAAGATATACTGCGATTGGTGTACCAATGAACCATTAGGTGCGAAAAGGGAATGATGATGATGATGATTTTCCTATAAGAGTTAGCAATATCGTGAACACTTTTAGCCTTGCTCTGCGTCGAAACTGCAAAATTAAACTTTCCCCATATCGTAGAATGTAAAATGATGACCCATTCTGTAGAACGTTACCCGCCCGCCTCGATACAAATAACGGAAGCTGTCGATAAACCTGATGAATTTATCGCTACTAAACGTCCTGGAATACTGTTTCATTATGTAACGTGTCGTCACGCACTGGTGAAGGAAATTATTGCTAATTTGATTTTATTCCATTAACATGCTAATATAAATAGCATTACATCTTAAACGCCATTGATATAAGCTAAATGATTTTGTTAAGTTTTGGTCCGTTTATAATCATCATCTTCATTCTCGTAAGCGCAACTAATGGTGCATAGCGCACTGCATCCGCACACAAACTACAGCGTGTCTCGATCATTTTTCTTACATGCATATAGATGGTTGAGTGATTTATTTTACGCTTTGCGGTGCCAGTCTGGTGACTATAAAATAGTCTTAAGTAAAAAAATTGTTTTAATCAATACCAGAAATAAAACCCGGGACCTCGAGACATAGGCCTACCATGAAGCGGATTAGTTTTTACTAGCTCACTAAAACGATTATTTGGACGACTACAATTAATATTATTTGCCAATATCTGTCATTTTGTTTACCGTGTTCAAATTCTGTTATTTTACATTACATGCTAAATCCATGAAATCCTGTTTATGCAATTCACTAAATGCTACTTGTTAATGCGGCTGACTGTTATTATTATTATTGATTAACTATGCTAATTTAAAAATTAAATCACAATACCAAAGTGTACAATGCTCAGCATTTTATTAAATTTAATAGTTGTGCCTTTATTTTCTAAAATAATCAAGTTTATTAGATTTTTTTTATGCTTATTGGACTATTTAGTTACATCATGAATAATTTATTTACTAAGAACAACTTATTTGAATTTGGAAAATTTTTAGGTTTTTAAGTTATTTTTGTACAAATTTACAATTTTTAACTTTTTTGGAATAAATTTTAAAACTCTTCTTATTTATTTCAATTACTAATTATATTTTTAACAAATTATAAATTCACGATGCTTACGCTAATAATTCCATCACTATTATGAACAGTCGCGCATTATCACGTAAAATCTGACATATTTTTCGAAGTAGTGCCCTGGTATTTCACGTGTTCTCTATTTTTTTTTATTTTATTAATTTATTTATTTGCACCACAACAGGCCAAGAGGCCCAATAACAGTGGTGAATTACATCACTGAACACCCAGGCTTGAGACGAATCCTATTTAATTTTTGTTTTCTTACCGGGGATCGAACTCGGAACCTTCCGTGTGTGAGTCAAGCGTCTTGACCACTACATCACGGAAGCCGTACTACTCTACTGCTCCCCTTTCACGCTGAAAGTTGATTGTTGTCGTTCTTGTTCGCATTTTTAAGCCTGTAAAAGTGATGCTGAAAATTTTGAAAAGTGGTAGTAGAAAGGTTGTAGCATATGTCCCCTGTCCTATCGTCAAGGAGAAAACGTTAAAAAAAAAGAACCTCACAAAACCTGTATAAAAAAGAAACAATGTTTTGAGTTTGTCCAAATGTTTTTACACAAGACTGGATTTAACCCCCAGGGAGCTGTTAATATCAACGTATATTCTTCATATCTGTTGGAATTTGTTAATATTAACGGCTCCCGGAAAATAGTTAATTTTTTTAGGGAAAAAATCGTTCTCTATTTATCGCTTGCAATATTTTGTATTTTGTATTTTTTTATCGTAAATTTAGGTTTTCCGCATTGCATTTAACTCAAAATTAATGTTTCTATCTGTATTTTAATGCAATGGTGAGTACTCTTTTATTTGTCGTAATAATGAATCCAATTATACTAATGAATAATTGATATTTACTTTGCAATATGTTTTTGTAAAATGTTGGCAAAAACGCACCAAAAATAATTAATGGTATTATGAATATTGCCTAAAATATTAAATTTTTAACGGGTTATTTAAATAAAGGTCTATGCTTTGAAATAAATATATATTTCATCATTTTATTATCCATTCCCAACAAGAAATAAAAACCGCTTGCACTTCCGAAATAATGAAACTGAGTAAGTCGTGAGATTGTGAAAACTCACGTACCGCATAATACTTCCTTGCCTTGATGCTCAAAATCCCCTGACTCTTTTAAATCAAATCATCGAAAGGGTCGAGATATTCAAATACCTGGGAGTATATGTTGCAGAAAATGGCAGCTTTCAAAAATAACTGGGAGTGCGGCTGAAAGTAGCAGGCACTACATTCAACAGTATGAAGACTGTCTGCTGATATTTACTCAGTGAAAACCAAATGCAGTCTGTATAATGCCTTCATGACACATATTCTCCTCCACTAGGGCCCAAAATAGCAAAATACTGAGTTTTGAGAATAGGGGCCTCAGAAGAATCCTGGACTTTGTGAGGAATGAAGTAATAAAAGAATGGACGCGACGAACTCCGAATACAACTGTTATCAAACGGAGGTGATACGGTTGATTGGGCCATAACTGCGGATGCCTCCTGAGAGCCTTAACCACGCTTGCCTACTTTGCAAGACATCAGGTTTTCGACGTTCTGAACGTCCGCTGCTGATCGTTTGTCGGCAATTTATGTCAGAACTACGGGACAGGAACCTGGCTCGGAAGGACACACATGAGCTGAGAGCCGATAGAGATGCATGGAGGCTCTTTGTGGACACCATGTGCTCCAACTAGGAAGCAGACATGGAATGATGATGAAAGCATGAAAATTAGGGAATAAGCATCCGACGAAAACATTATTTCCTATTTTGACAATAGCACCATGGTCAAGCTTCTTCCAAAGTGTGTTTTACTCTCCTTTCTATTTAAATACTGCGCAATTTCTCTATTCCTATTCCACCCCTGTACTTCTACCGTCAAACATAGATGATACCAAAATGCAAATTATTTTAATAGCCAATATATTAAATATTTGACTACGAAAACAGCACGAATTCTAAATAATATCATTAAAACATCTCTCCGCGGTATTTATTAATTGCGTGTATAATTTTCCTGAGGAAAATTACGTGATCGAACATCTTTTTTATTCCTACATTTAAGAGGATTTATTAAAGTTGATTTATTGCACTTCAATAATATCGATATTTAAAAACTTGTCGTTTTTTATTTAAATGCATCATGAGTTATGTGTGTTTCTTTTAAATACCACTTTATTTGAAATTTGAAAAGTCTTACAAAGAATTTAAGTACATAATAGTAATTTTTGACTTGACATAGTAATTATTATTATTTTTTTGTCTGAGCTTTAATTTTCTTTATTTGTATTTTATTCAATTGTGCCAGTATGTATTATAAAGATTTGTGTTTGCCATTTTTTAAATGGACTTAGTCCTTCAATAAATAAAATAATTAATAAATTAACCACAATTTATAATATTTACATCAAAATACACAATTTTTTAATTACTTTCTTATGAAAACGTATTTATGTATTGCCCGATGAAATTAAGGTATAAAAAGTAATCTCAACTCGAGATTTTTAAAATTTAATATTTGCTTGCTAAATATTTAATAAAATTTGATAAAAACTAGCTCAATTTTCAAAAATTTAACTTAAAAATAAGAAAGATAACCATTATGGTAATCAGGTAGAAACAGAGAGATAAATTTAATAGTACATAATTTGAATAAAATAAAGTAAAAACACACATTCTAAGATAGTTCATGAACTTTCCAATTCCAATTCCATTAGTACAAATAAACAGAGCATAAAAGTTATTTTGTATCGGAATTAATTTTTATAGAAAATGGTCAAAATTCGATCCCTAAAGAAGAATTGTTTCAACATCAACGAGACAATATAATTCTCACAACTTTAAACATTAACCATGGATAGTTCCATCAAAAAACGATAAATTTGGTTTAACTGTCCACGTGAAAGTTTATTTAATTATTATGTACGCGGGGGTAAGTCTATTTTCATCAATGTTGACATCGCATTGTACGTGGACTAGATTAGGTGCCCCATGATATGGATATATGGTGGGAACACGATCAGGTCCATAGGCCTGACTTCTAGAACGCCTAATGAATATTTAGCTCTTTCACGATAAGCTAGTCGGTACTTGCAATATACAAAGCAAGAGAACCCGTTACAATAACCGAATATAATAACCGTCATATTTTACAGCTGATTTTGGTAGGTCAGGGATTTGTTCAAGTTAAAACCACGTTTTTTGAACATATTAATGCGATCCAAAACATCGATAAAGAGTGTGAACGACATTTCGCAAAATCATCCAGAAAACCTCATTCTACATCTGAACCGGCCGGGCCGTGAAAATCTAAGAAATTAGCATAAAAGAGAGGAAACATGGCATAATTTATAAAAAGATCGGCACGTAAAGTTAAATGTAATATAAACTCCCCCGAGGTAATATTTATAAAAATGACACATTGTTCGTCAAAATTAACAATAATAAAATATCAATAAAAACCTTAAAACAAATCGTCATACAGACTACTATAATGGTTAAAAACCATATTTAAATGATTTTGGTTTATTTACTACCTTTCTTAGTATTCGGGGCGTCTTTAATCTGTGTCCGGGCTTCTTTAATCTGTGTCCGGGCTGATGAAGAAAACATTTGCATCTGTGAACCACAATCCTAGATGAGCGTTTTTGACTCGATGATAAAAATTCTGAAAAGGAAAATCGAGTGGAAAAACGTTCGCCTCGTAGTGTAGTGGTTGGCATGTTTCCTACCATACTTTTGGTTCGATTCCTGGGAGAGTTATAATAATTAATTTCAGGTGTGATTTTACACTTTTACTTTGATTGTACCTTCCTGTAACAAATTATTGAGATACGCTGCATTTGACTTGATTTGACAATGCAGTGCCCTATGCACCACTGGGTGCATATAAAATGTTGATGATGCTAAACATTTTACTTTTAAAAAATGAACCTGTTGTTTTTACATATACCTATATAGCTTTGCAATATTCGATTGCTCGCATCGGTTGCGGTTGGTAACGTTACTATTCAATGCTTCGGTTGGGTTTATGGTTTTGCTCATACGAACCTCCTATACCGTTTATAGTCGCACTAATGATACCATGACAGAAGTGGTAACGGCCTAATATTGCGTATTCTGTTCTAATGACTTATAGTTTATGAGACTCATTTGACTCAATGAGAACAAAAGACATAAATTACAAAGAACAGCTCACTAAATACTGCTCAGAAATACAACTCAGCATCATATTGTACAAATGAACACCGAGCTAATGGGATACCACTGCAAATATCCTTTTTAGGATCTAATATATGATTCCTCAGATCAAAGACAGCATATCTTTTTGTACTCAGGTTGACAACTCAAAGGATACAATTCCACTGCCATAATTTTACCCTATTCAAGTAAAAATAAAGCATCATATTAGTTGATACATAATAGGAAACAATAATGGTACAAGTCCGAAATAACGTTTTTGAGTTAATTATGCAGACATATTCCTTAATATATTTTGTTACTTATTAATTATATATAAAAATAAAGATATATATACATATCAAAATTTAGAATCCGAATGTTTGTGGACGTAAATCTTATAAAGTTATAGATGGATTGACTCAATTTTTTTACAAAACATTAAATTTTAGCAGAACAGTGTTTGTGCTTTGTGTTTGGAAGCTCTAATGGAAACGGAACATTCTATGCGTTTTAAATTGACCTCAGTGACAGTTCTACACAGTGCTGCCATTTTATGAGCCAAAAAAAATATTTTCCCTACAATCTATCTATATATATATATATATATTTTACATAAATTTAGGTTCCGTATGTTTGTGGCCGCAAATCTCGGAAAGTAATCGATGGATTGACTCAAAATCCATATATTCTATAGTATGTTAACTGCAACGCAAATACAGATATTAAAGTACTTAACTCATATAGTGTCCATGCGGCTCGACTGTGGAATCATCTCCCACCCACCATCAAAGATGTTACTACATTATCTCTGTTTAAATTACGTCTGAAGAAACATCTCCTTTCTCTTCCTTAATCTCTCCTCCTTTCCTTTTTCCTCTTTCCGCTTTTTTCCTTTTTCCCATTGAGTAATGGTTTTGATTTAAGGTAATTTATAAACAAATACGTTTATTTCTATTTTTATATATTTTTCACTTTTTAATCTTTTTTTTTTTTTTTTTTCTATTGAACATGTTCTGTAACTTGAATTATAAAAATAAAACTTTTATTTTATTGGTTGGTTGGAAGAAATTGCCATTTGGCAATAAGCCCGCCAATGTACAAATAACATTATGTACAAAAAGTTAAATAAATAAATAAATAAATAAAGTAAGCAATCTGTTTTCTCGGTAAATGTATGGTTGCTAGACTATTTTTATTTACTCCCCTAATAATTAATAGCAGACAACGTCGCAGCAATGCGTGGCCGGGCTCAGCTACGAGTAGTATATTATATTTCCTTTCCGCGTATTTTTTTTACAAAATACATAAGAGGTAATACAGAGTATTCAAAAAATAAAGGATAATTACATAGCAATGACATTCTCTTACATATTAATGAAACACATATTAACATCAAAAATAGTAAACAAAAAATTCCACAAAGGCATGGCCTGTTCGTGGGTATACAAGAAATGTTTCGACTCATAATTCCGAAAAATATTTTTACCACCATGAAAGCAAACATGTTATTGTGATATATATATTTTTTTTTAATTTTTAGAAATAGTAGTGAAATTAATACAATGATCATTAGGCCAGTGTTAAATCTTCCTAGAAAAAATTGGTTGCAAATTATGTGAGTATGCATTACTCGTGTATTGTCACAACTTCTACATCCTTTGTATCCACAATCACTATTCACTTCCCACCTTAGTATCCTTTGATACTAATTACATAATAACACCCGCCACGTTGATAACTGTTATACATGGCGCATTTATTTTGTTGAACGAGTGCTGCATCATAAACTTTGTTTTCACCAATCACCAGTGTTGAGTTCCAGATTGGAGGCCTGCCCTAGTGTTGGTGCCGCTTGCAAGCGACCAGTCGGACCACAACAATTCCATCAAGAACGAACCAGGTTAGTGGCATCCATTCCGTATCCATCTCATTTGTTGGGGTTGTGACCGATTGACACTGCATACCGCATATCGAAGATATTCACCTATTTTATTAAAATTAAAATACACTTCACTCCGCTAAATAATATCGTAGAAGCTTTAGGGCTTCGGCCCCCGCTATTTTTTGCCCTGTATCCGCAGGAAAATTCTCTTCCCGTGAATAAGTGAGTAAACTTATGCCTTTGTTTTTGTAGATGAATGTTTGTTTACTGATACCGCTAGTTTAAATGTAACTGTATTCTTGTAAATATAAGTTTTTTCAGTTGTACTACTGTTATTTCCGGGGTGCTAAATTAAAACTATATATTTTCGTTAAAATATTTTAGGTAGTACCCAAAAAAATGGCCAAGTAGGTAATTACGAGTATGTATCTATGTAAATTTAAACGTGCAGAAATTAAACTTTAATAACTAAATATTTAAATAAAGTTATTTAATTTTATGACTGCATTAAAATCTTGACAGAAATACATGATTCTCAACATTATAAAAGCGCATTGCTGGTGTCTTTCACATGTCTTCGTATATTTTTAACGATAATCTGCTTTTACGGCTGTCTTTGAAGATGCACCACCGCATCGTGTCTTAGAGGTGAATTTTTCGCATTAAACCGAAATGCTCCGTAATTTTCCGAAGACGCTGTAAAAATCTCGCTTCCACTTCAAAGCAAGGACATAAATTGCTTAACTAACCCCAAGGATAAAATTAAAAAATCGTTTTCCGTTCTGCCTTATGTGTCTCGTATACAAATTTAGTGTTCGGTACACCGACTCGAGGTGTAAGCGATATTGTAAGCTGCACGTAAGAAAGTGCTGGAAGGCCATATTACACGTACGGAGATGGCCATTTTAGGATCCCTTACTCGGTCATTAAAGATTCATATCGGTACCATTAGGGTGTAAACAAGCGGAGAAAAACAACTCAACCGCTCAGTAGAAAGAAACCAACGATTTATTTTATCACTGCCCATTTATTTTGAATACACGAAATCGGTTAACGACTTTAAAATCAATAATATATTGTTTTTTCGAAAAAACCCAAGAGTTCAAGATTGAACGCGTCGAATATTCGATTTATGTGAATATTTTTGTGCTATTTTTTTTGTATTTTTTAATATTGTGACTAAAAAAAAGAAAATAAAAAAGAAAATGGATTTTTGTAAATAGTCACTTACATATTTTTCTACTCTTCCATCTCTTGAAAACACGCTTCTTAGTTTCTCAAACGTGTTTCTCAGGAAGAGCAAAAAAATATGATGAAAGGAGAGTGAATGCTGACAGCAAAATAAACAACGCACTCAGCACTGTAATTGGTTATAAAAATATGTCTATCGAAACTAAAGTAGCAGTGCACAACGGAATTGTAGTCCCAACACCAATTTACGGCAATGAAACATGAAATTAGCAGAAGAAGGAGGAAAGCAGAGTGAATGCGGTTGAAATGAGGTCTCTCAGACGAATGTGTCGGAAATCAATGTATGGTGAAATCAAGGTATAATACAAATTTGAAATAGGTGTGATGGATATGATTAAGAAAGGGTCACTAAGATGGTTCGGTCATGTAGAACGTAAAAATAAAGAAAGAATGGTAAAAAATATTTATTTGGTGAAAATAAATGGTAACGTAAGACGTGGACAGCCAAGAAAGACGCGGCACATAAGATAAATTTAAATTTCAAGTCTGGTCATGTCAAAAGCAGACATAACCAAAAGGAATATATACATATTGACATTTTTACTCAAATTTCTCTAATGAAATTTTTATTACTTATAATATCGCTTTATTGAAATTTTATCAACTACCTTTGGGTTAAAATCTTCTCCTTATATTGCTTTTTCAAATTTTAAAGGTTACTTGATATTCTTTCTTTTTTCTCTGCTGCATTGACATGTTTCTATACTTTTAAACTACTTTTAATTACTTATATTGTATATGTATATAAAACCAATATATTGCTGCTCTTACATAGCGCGTTTATTATTTTTAAAGATGTTTTTTTAAATTAACTTAAATTGATTGTCTTATATTCATTTTATTATATTATATTCATTTAAAGATTCTTCTCATCGGTTCTTTGAGTCCCTTAAAATATGTATGTATATATAATGTTTTTCCTTTTTGAAAATGTTTTTTCTATATTTAAGCATGTTTTTCATCCTTTATTTTAATTTCTACTTTTCAATTACTTTTACAAAAAAATAATTTTTTATTCCATTTGTAAATACTAACTACAAACGTTTAAATACTTTTTTTTACTATGATTTTAATTTTTAAACAACTTCCAATTATGTTTTTTTTCCTTCTCTTTTTTATACTTGTTATTATTGTATTAAAAATAGTTCATTGATAACCTAAGATATAACTATAATATAATATGAAAACTTCACTGGTCCATAAAAGTTAAGTCTAACTGTTTAAAATATAAAACTATGTAACCGGACTGCATGTTTCCTGAATAAAAGAAAAAATAAAAATTACGTTTGAATGTGGAAGAAACTAGAAATATATGTCAAGATAGACGTATGTGATAGTCCATTATTTCTGCCTACCCTACTAGTAAATGGCATAATGGTAGTAGTAGCAGTTACCACTTACAGACGAGCGGTCCTTTTTACGACGGAGACATATTTAAAAACAGGCAACAATAAAACATGTTATTCATGATCTTCTCAACATTGTAACATTTCTCTACACATTTATAAAACAATTTAATAAATCAGTTTTCCTGTGATACAGTCCTAACTCTATATTTCTCATTTCTCAGAAATCAACATCGGTCCGTATTGGGGATCCAACACTTAGCTTTCAGATACCGGGGTCCCTAGATTTTTCAATTTTTTAAAAAAATTATTTGGAAGTTCAACAAGAATACATAAAGTACATCAATTTTTTAAGTTAGCATTACTAACGTTCTTTATACATATTCTCAATTATAGAACTCCACCATCTTTCATAAACTATATAAAATAAGTGTAAAAAATATATTTAAGTAATAATAAAGATTAAATTTAGTGAAAGATAAGAATAAAGATTGAGTTAAAGAAATAAAATTGAGTTAAACATAAGGAACTATTTTTTTTTTTAAGAAAAGGAAAGAGAAAATAAAAACATATAAGATGTAATAAAATAGACTCAAATTAATTTACCCACACAAAAATAAGGATTAGGCATTTGATTTAAGACACATAGTAATATTTTTTTTATAATCGTTTGCTCTATCACGATAAATGTCAATGTAAACTTTTTTTTCTATTTTGTAATAGACTCTTAACATACTTGCAAGAGGGTTAAAATGTGCCATATTGTTTGTATAGATTGTATTTTATTTGCATAAATCATTAACATCAGATGGGACTCCTATTCTCACATTTTAAAAGAATAGTATAATATATTTTTAGTTCTTTATAAGGGCCAATTGCACCAAATAAGATGTATAAAACTATATCCTTGTTGCCTTTTCATCAAAAATTCCATTCAAAAAAAGGTAAATTAGCCGGTTTTAAGAAAATGAAAAAACACTTTTTTGTTTTATACTTAGTTACAATAATAAAGTCTTATTTTATCTTATTTTATTTTATTTTATTTTATTTATCTCTAATTTTAATATTTTATATATATATTTTCGACACTTGACACTTGTGCAATATTTACACACATGTCCACCCTCATTCCAATATAACACCCACTCACCCACCCTCTCACTCACTTACACTCACACAAACACACTAGTATGTATTGTACGTGTATTTAATGTATTTCTGTGGATATCTGTCATTGGTTTTATTCCCTGTATATTTTATTTGTGATATTTTTGTAACATGTAGTACTGTTGATATCCCCAATATTTTTTTATTTTTATTTTTTTTTAATTAAAAAAACGGATTTCTAAAAATTTTTTGAAAAAAATAAATAAAAATAAATAAAATCAAATCACCAACTTTTTTGGTGCTACTGGTCTTATTGAAGAACATAAAAAACTTAACTTTCAGTAAAAAATCTATAAACAACTATTTACCGTATTAAATGTCCCTATATTGGGTTTAGCAGAGCAGTTAACGTAAATCTTGTCCCTCGCTCGGTTGTTTTAACGCGTGTAATACTTGTTCGATCCGTGTCCCAATATAAAGTAGAATTTATTGTCACCCGACAGGAAACTTCAAATCGATAAGACTATCAGTAAAGTTTCGAAGGAAATTATTTTCATGAAATCGTTTTCAAAAACACGCATACGGTTCAGGAATTAGAATACTTTTGACCAAATTTATTTTATTTATTTTATTAGGTACCCATATGAAGGGTACAGATATAAAGGATGAGTGTCAAAAAAAAAGTTTTGTTATGGAACGTGTTTAAGTTTTCGAACCTCTTGGACATTAAAATAAACTTATGAATATAAAGGAACCTTTGATTAATCAAACATTGTTGAATTACTACCTAGTAAAAGAAGTATAAAAAATTGGAAAATTGTTTTCAGGCGTTGCCTAGTAGGTGATTTGGTTCAGCCGGATGAGTCTCACCCACGTGATAAAGGTTTCAGATCTTTTACTTCGTGGTCTTTTAAATGTGGATGTTCAAACGTGAGCAGAATGGTGAATGTTACACAGTGTGTAAAGTGGCCACTTATACCAGTCAATGACAGGCCATAAGCCCTATAAATGCCTAGACTTCCATTTTTTCCCTTTTCATTTTTTTTCCCCTCTCTGTTGAAATAAATTTAAAAATAAAGGAACCTGTTTAATGTAAGCTACCTGTACTGTTTTGTATAATCTAAAACGGTTTTCAATTATAATATACTATCGCTTTATTTCTAGTATTTAACCGACATCCATCCTTTATCCCCTGAACCCATTTTTTTTCTTTATCAATTATTTTCAAAAGCAGAGACTTCGTGTAAAATTTTATTCAACATAAATGTAAACCGTGTGAACTGCCTCAAAACACATTAAAATTGACATCCATTTTTTATATCCTGAACTATCTATATATATTTTGCATTATTTATCGACAATGATCGTACGATATTAAAATTACATTATTTTATAGTTTTCTATCTGTGCTATCAGATGTTGAAATTCAGTGTTTGTTAGTATCTGGTAATATATTTACTTTATTTATTTATTTTAAATCTTGAAATAGGGCACACATTAACATATTATTATATGTGCTCTAAAAAGAAAATTCTATATTATGCATTTAATACACTAATTTTTTTAGTACATATAGTCAGCCTACTTAAAAAACTCGTAAGTATGAAACTTATTTTTGTTCAGGGGAGAGTAAAAACAGTTTTTACTTCAGTAACAAAAGAAGGGAAGGTTTTTTCGCTACATTTTACAAGTTATGGAACACTACAAATATACAAGTTTAACATGCATATAGATTATTTAAATTCTTTTTTAAAAAATGCCAAAATATCGTTTTCGACCGTTATTTGTGTTTTTATAGTTTGAATTTAGTATTTCATCTTTTCAAGTTTATTTATTTTAAAGAAACAAACAGTCGACAATGATATAATAACATTTTTTTAAAAACATGTCATTAAATTGTGTTACAACAAAGGGGAGTGTTTATGTATATTTGTATGAGAGTAAGTGTCGATGTGTGTTTATGTGTATTAGTGTGGGAGTAAGTGTTCAGGTGTTAAATGTTAGATCGATGTTTGATATATTTAATTCATCTATAGTTTTGAGAAATTATAGTATTCCAAAATTGTTATTTATAATATATTAACGCATCTAAGCTTATTGTAAATATAATATTTTTTTTTTTGATCAATAAAATAAATGAAACACAAATTTCAGGATTTATTTTATTTGTCTAGGCGGAGAAAATTATAAAAATACTCGATTGAATCTTCACTGCACCCTCAATTTCGAGGCTGATCCACTTGGCAAGTCTCTATGAAATTTTATGTCATTTATTAACTTTTACCAACTCAATTCACCTGCCAATACTCTTGGCCGTATTCTAGATCTAGTTATTTCTAATTGACTACAGATTCACCAAATATGTGTCTCCATTAACATTGGAAGACGCTCATCATAAAACTCTTGTAATTTGGCTAAATTTAACAATTTAAAATTATTCTTACCGATAATCAATGATTTGTTTGTTTATTTAATAAGGCAAACTTCGATGATGTGTGAGCCTATTTAGATAATATTAATTGGTTTGATGCTTTGTCTAATTTAAACATGAAAGACGCAACCCAGCAATGTTACGTTATACTAAATAATGTTATAAACTATTTTGTTCCTAAGTGTCTCACAAATAATAATTGCCGATATCGCCATGATACACGCAACCGCTATTTAAGATAATTTCAGAAAAAAAACAATTTCACAAAAAATTTAAAAAGTGCTCACAAGCGTCTGATTTTCATACTGATTTTTACCGAGGGAAAAACAAAAACACGTGAATAAGGAATGTTACCTACATTTTATCTCAACTGCTGAATATAAAATTAACTGATAACCTAATTTTTTCTCGTATTTTGTCAAGTCCAAGCAAGTTGGGTGTGATGTGCCTCTTCAAATGTCTTACTAATTGGCGGTCAGAATATTTGTAATGCTTTTACGGAATATTTCCAATCTGAATTTTCGGAAACTAATGTATCTAGTTTTAATAGTGTTTCTGCCGATGAAAATAGTTTGATTGAACGTATTGCTATAGAATTTAATGAGTCATTGGTAACAAAATATCTCAAAAAACTTAAAGTCAACAAAGGCGCATGACGGCATACACCCATTTTTTTCTAAATGTATTAAACAGCTTGCTTGTCCTTTTATTTATCCTGTTTAAATATCAATAAAAGAAAGCACGTTTCCTGGTATGTAGAAAAACGCAAACATACACCTGTGCATAAAAAAGGAAATAATAGTCGTATTGTAAATTGTGGATCCATTTCTCTTCTTCCTATTTTTTTAGGATAATCCTTGAAAATATAGTAACTGCTTAGCTGTTGGATGTTATAAAACCACACATTACTCGTGATCAACATGGTACCTCTTGTATGTTAACAAACACGCTGACTACTACACCACGAGGTTAACATATCAGTAATATCATTTACGCATCTAAAATGCAAAATTATTGCTTTACATTGATGACAATAAAGTATTTTAAATTGTCTCGTCAACAAATGATTGCGAAGATCTTCAAGCTGACTTAGATAAAATCTGTTGTTATTTCGAAGAAAATCAATTATTACTTAATACTAATAAATGTCTTGTCATGTTATTTACTCGGAAAAACAAGTATACCACAAACTTTCTCACTACAAAATATCTGGGAAAGTTGTCAATCGTTTAATGAAAGCGAAAGATTTGGGTGTACCGATGAATAATGAGCTTTTTAGAGATCACATAAATTCAATAGTGGATAAGGCATATGGACTTTTATTTTATTTTAAGAATCTCTAAACCATTCTTATCACTAGATACAATTAAACTTCTTTAGTATACTTATGTGCATAGTCAACTCAAATTTGCGTCATTAATATGGTCCCCTCAGTATAATGTATATATTAATCAAATCAAAAACAATCAAAAGAAATGTATAAGGAGCCTTGAATATTGTTTAAATAACATTAAAAATTATTACGGCGAATCTTTGATTTAATTTAATACAGAATCATTACAAGAAAGGCGTCTTATATATGATTTAATTTTTCTTTACAAAATTCAAAATAAATTGGTTGATTAAAAAAAAATGTTTTTTGTTGTCCTGTTTGCTTCACCAGATTTAATTTTCTTTTAATACACCAACTTATAAAAACGAATATATCTCAAATTCATATACATGACGTACCTGTTAAAATTATAATGGACTCAGTATTAATGTGGTCATTTTTAACTGCACGTTGCATTTATACAGAAAATTTCTTTATGATGTTGATTATTTGGGATAGTTGCTGAATGTATATCTTGAGTGGTTTATAATATGTATATATACCGCATATAATGCATGCGTTCGGATATGTTTTATATGTGCGTTCATATATGTGTGCATGGATGACTCAGAAAGTGCATTCGGTATTTTTTATTAAATACCAATAATTACCTCCATGGAAAACGCAAATGTTAACGATTATTTTTTTCTAACTAAAGTTTTTTTTAACTGTCATTTTTAATGTTAACGTATTTTACATTATTTATAAAAAGATAATTGATCTTTTTGTGTTATAAAACCATCCTCACATCAAAACAATATGCCTTTCAATAATTGTACTTGCTTTTTAAATGACCAGATTTTAAGTTTTGGTTTATCTGATCATGCTAAAAAATTTAACAGATTACGTTTATTTTCATTTATTTATATGTTTTAAAAAAACTTATCCATAGCTCTATGAGACCAAGAGCTCTCTGTTGAGTTGGAATACAACATAATAAAAAAGTGGAAGCATGCATATCATTTAAGAATACTACAAATAAAAATTATTATACAGACATAAATTTTAATTTATTTGAAATTATTACTAAGATTCGGTGTTTATTTACATACAAAAATTCCGCCCATTATTTGTGTTCAACGCAATGCGCTTTAGTAAATTTTATTTTTAGTAACATTCGAAGGCACGAAATCTTTGATGATCGGCGTAAAGACGAGGCGTATTTTTATGACATCTTAGGAAACATAATTACTTACATGATTTACAGAGGAACTGCATTTAGTGATAAACAATAAATAAGAATGATTAACTGCTGGAAGAAATAACGAGTTGTTAACTCATGTGGTGAAAGAATGACATCTTATATGTATTTCCGACGTATTTCAGTTAGTTTCGGAAAACTAGGAAGGCCCACGCTGTCACTCATGATTTAGATATTTAAGCAAATGCCCGATAATAAAAATGTACGCAAATAACATGTTTCCTAACATCTGTAAACAATAATTATATAAATTCGATTCAAATAATGTTCTCGTCATTATAAATCCCCATAAAAAGCAACGGGCTATGAAGCCACATAGCTGAAAAGCTCGTCGGGACATTAATCTTTATGTATCAACGCAATAAACATTTAGAAAATTGGAAACGGAATAAAATATCAATAACGACTCGTTGTAAAATGGCCGACTGAAGATTAACGTGAATTGAGTCGAAGACGGCCGCTGATTATGCAAATGTACTCATAACGTACTGCCATTAGTATCAATTTAATCTCGCATTCATACTTATTTATTGATTCTACACAGATCATAAATAGTACCCTACTCACCTCTGCGCCCATAATTAATATGGAAGCAAGAAGCCGATTCATCGGCTCCGGATACCTAATTTATTACCCCTGTCCAATTTTATTTCCAGCGTTTAGTAGGCGAACGACATCATTTCGGTTAGCCGTATATTTATATCAAGGATCCATTCGGGGCTTTTTACTGACTTTATAATCATAGAAATGGATATCGGCATTTTTTTATTATGCTTCGTTTATTACCTCGTAAAACGTCTGAAGCTCCTTGGAATTATACGTTTATTTCATGATTAGTATTTTAAAACTGAAGGAATATGCGATTTCACCGCTTCGGCCATCAAACGTACTATTGTTTATGTCGTTCGTAACATTCACATTATAATAAAAATTTATTTTATTACTCTGTTATGAGATTATTCCTGAGATGTGCAACTGACTACCAGTTCTATTTTGTGAATAACCGTTGAAGTATAATTATTTAATCATTTAAGAATTTTAATTAATGTCGAATGTGGCCACGATGTCAAAGTGTTTATGTTTATTATTTTCTTGCCTGTTTTCTCTCATTCCTTCTGTATGGTAATGAAATTTGATTTTAAACTGGATTCCTGAGTAATTTTATCAATTCGATCATTTCAATACGTGTTTATACACATTTTCGTTTAAATTATAGCTTAAAAAATACTGTATATTTTCTTAGTATTTTGAATGATAAAAAAATCAAGTTATTTTCTCGCTATTGCGATATGAAATCTATGTATGTCCTTTAAACAATGATTTTAATCTTAACGACTATTTTTGGTATTTTTAAAAAAATAAACTCACAAATATTCAAACATGAATTATAATATTTATATTAGCAATAACATATTTTCTACGCGAAAACGTCACAAGTTTTTTTCTATAAATATAACATTTTAAATCATACATATTGACCAATTTCGTTAAGTTGCAAACAAAAAGTTACAATTATATTAATTAAGTTAAAATGTCTTTTTTACATTTAAAATCTATTTTGCAAATTTAGGTGCAATAAATTGGGTAGGAGAAGTTAGTTATTTTAATAATCAAAAAGATAAACTTATTATAAACTTAATTATGAGAGTTATTAAAAATATTTTAATGACGGTAACTAATCATTATTATTATTTTTCACTTAATACTATCAAAATAGATGAAAAAAACAAAATTTTAAAATAAATCAAAGCAGTTTATTATTCTTAACACCTCAAAATGACGAGAACCTACTTTAAGTTTTCAGTAATCTATACATCTATACAATATACATTATTACATTGAGTCCAGTAATCCTAGACACCTTGTACAAGGAGATAGCTTTCTCTTGAGAGTAAAGCTTGTAAGATAGTATCAACGTGTAACTTAGGGGAATTTCTACTAATGGAAGTCTTTGCCTCTCCGACGGAAGTTACTGCCCTCTAATACTCCATTCATTGTAATAAGCTTATATGAGCTTCGGCGTCGCGACGGAGCTTTTAATACAATACAGTAAATTTTAAGTACTTTTTTTTATTATTATAATAAGTATAAACAATGTAGCGTTTTCAAAATTTAATTATTACGAAATTTTGTCACAAAAAAATTATCGATTTAAATTTTTTTAATACATATTTTCAGTAAAAAAAAGAGTAAACCATTTTTGTGTGTAATTTCTTATTTTTTTAAAATTATTATTTTATTAATTTCTTTTATTTAAGAAACATACAGTACATTGTTTTATATTTTACACAGTTATACTTAATTCTAATAGACCAGTAAATTTTCCATATTATAAAATAATTATATGTAAGGTTATTAATTAAAGTACAAAAAAGAGAAGGAAAATAAACATAAATAGAAGTATTTCGAAAATCAAAATTTAAGTAAAAAAATGAAGAAAATTTGTAAAAGTAATTAAAAGTTAAGAATTAAAATAAAGAATGAAAAACATGCTTAGATGTAAAAATAAAATAAAATAAAAACATTTTTTTTAAAAATAAAAACATTGCTTTTTGGAAAAAAATCATTATATCCTAGTATTATTGGTATGTCCTATCTTCCTATCCTCCTATTCTCGTATATATGGAATTTACCTCAATATAAAATAATAATGAGTGTGATTGCATATCAATTATTCCTGTTTAAACTTGTGAACAATGTCATAGATTGCCCTATACTTACAAGTTCTTTAGAATATTTTATACCTAACAGAACAAAATTCTAAACAACATTAAATTTGCCGATACCCAGGAAAAATTCGGGAAAGAACGATTTTTTCTATAGAGCATGTCAATATTACAATACCGTTCTCTCCGGTCACGCAGACATTTTTCATCTTTCCTATTCTAAATATAAAAGATTACTCATAGGCGTTGATAGTGTGCCTGTATAATTATATGAGTATGTCTTTAAAATTGTATATTCGTGTTTATTTTTTGTACCTTCTTCAATAATATTACATTAGTTGTTTTTTTGGTGTATTTTCTTTTAAAAAAAATTATTTATAAATTTACTTATTTATCAACTAAATGTTTTAATTTTATTTTGATTTGTTATTATTTATTTATTTTAAACTTTTTTTTGTAGCTTCTTATATTTACATATTTTATTTGTGGTTCCTAAATTACTAACATTTCTTAACTTTTAAATTAATTTTATTCTATTACTGTGTTATTTTAATGTTAACACTTGATTAATAACCTACTTAGCCGTGGAAAATAATTATAAACTGTTAAAATTTAATAATAAATAAATAAAAAATATGATCAGTTAAAAAAAATTTTTTTTTAAATTTCACAAAAAATTTCATATTTCAACGAAAATCTTGCTTGATATAAGAAAATAATTTTTGCGTGGAAAATTTCAAATCATATTTTATAATGAGAGTACTTTGAAATACATTTTTAAGACAACGGACCTCCGAAATTGTCATATTCTTGAATTTTTCCAATTCAAATCATTTCTGATTAAACCACTTAAACCACTAAACCACGACCTAAGGAAAACTATCTGCCGGTCTTTTCATATTAAAAAAATCTTGAAAATGGTCAGCGATTTTCGCAATCCAATCGAAAGCGATTTCGTTACAAATTTAAAACTTATTTTCGAAATTCCCACAGTCGCCTTAAGCTCGGGCTTAACACAATAGTCAGTCTACCGCCAAACGACCTCTTCACTGTAATTTTGTGGGCTGCAAAGCTGTGATTTCCCAAAATGGCTCTCGTGGGAAATGTCTAGAATTTCCACTCTTTTTGTGGACCTAACTACTTCTCTTTTATTTCTGGGGCTTTTTACGGCGATGGCCGAAGATTTCCGAGTAAGCCGATTGCGAGACACAGTGGCAAGGATGTCCCCGAAGGATTTATTTGATTGGCTGAAAAAAATACGGGATATTTATGTCCGTCACACTTTATACCGAATAAGGAGGAAAACGGTACGCTTGATCGCTCCGGTTTATGGAAGACATCGAGCCTTGAATGGGGTAGTTTGTTTTGTTTGAAAGATGGCGCTTATCCTGATGAAATGTGACACAGGGTTGTAACTTTCCCGTGATCAACTTGTCAACTCTCCAAACCACAATTCAAGGTTCCCTTTTTATTTTGTTTTTTTATACATAAGGTAGAATGTGTCATCTTTCTCATATTTTGCGTAAATAGAACAATCTAAAATATTTTCATTTGGCAACAAAGAATTTTAGTTTACATGTTTTTTTAGTTTTCTCGTTTATAACATGTCCTTATTTAGATCCATACATGAAATTACCTATCGTTGTTTTTTTCCGAATTTAAAAATAAGTACCAAATGTTTTAAAACAATTATAAAGGTCATAAGTCATTCTAAAGAAAAAGTTCTGCTCTACAAGATATTGTGAAAACTTACATTACACATTACGTTACATTTTTTTATTTATTTTATTACAAGGCTTCAAAAGAGATCAGTATACGGTGAAGATGTTATGAATTATTGACCAATTTGTTGTAAAATAATAAAGGAGAATGCGTTTTTCACTAATTTGTTTGAATTTTATTATTTAATTTATATTTGGTTAGGTTAGGTTATCTCCTATTCTGTCGCCAACAATCCTGTCCCTTTCGCACATGTATGAAGTTTCAAAAAACTATTTAATATATTATTTTGTCACTCAGGATTTGTGTGTCTAGTCAAAACAAATTTCTGTGAAAAGGAAGATACCAAGAGTTTTCCCGCTGTTTTCCAGGGGAATAAAAATCTTCAAAAAGGTCAGTCCATTTTCCATTTTGCGCTGTGACATTGCAAATTTTATAGTACTCGTATATTATCGGGAACCAGCTTACGCATTGCCAGTAATTTTTTTTGTTGTGTCATTTTGTTTTATTAATTTGGAAAAAATCGGTCACTTGTGGTAACATCAACAAACTAGTAATAGTGTATAAGAGTTTATCTATATTATGAAATTTGATTGAACTGTATATCTTACTAAAATACAAAATGACAGCCGGTTTAGCGCAAAAAAAAGCATTTTTGCGAAAATTTTATAGTCTGGTTGACAGGCAAAAGTTGTGTTGAATATTTATTACGTTCCAAGTAATCCAAAAGCAGCTTTTCAGACCTTTTTCATACCTAAATTCAAAAAAGAAGAATATCGGTCCATCTTATTTCGTTATACATCGACCGCAGCATATTTTTATCACTTTTGTTACAATTTTGTGTACTTTGATCAGTCTTACGCTTTTTTTTTTTTTTCTGCTGGTCGAAAAGAAATTGTATTTTAGTTATGTATGTAAAGTAAATGTACCTTTTAAGAGAAATATCGTAGAAAATTATTCATTTTAACTAATATTTTTTTTTTCTATTTTTCTTGGGCTATTTTGAAAGAACAGTGCGGCGTTTTGATATAGCGAAACCGTATAATTTTCTTATTTTTAACCAGACTACAACCCAAAAAGATAATTTTTATGTTCTGCATTTTCTATACCAATACTGGAATATTGGCTTAGTCGACAACACTAGGAGTTTCCCATAATTTACTCAGTTTCATGCTCATAGGTTGATTCTCAGGAGTGCCCCATAATATAGTGACTGACACTTGCGAAATTCTCGTCATTGAAAAAATGCGCAGAATGGATTGGTAAATTCAGTTTTATGTGATGTCCAGGGAATCTAATGTCTCTGGATACGAACTTATATTTTGTGCCGTCCTTTTCCGTTCAAATTGTCAAACGTAGTACCTACGAACTAACAATCCTTATACTTTGACTTTATTGAATTGATGTAATTATACATTTTGAAATAAGCGGTGCTGCATGCCTGATTTTGGGATTTATCTTTTCGTGACTTATATGAAAAGTGTCGAAGCTAATTTTCTTTTAAATAATGATAGTAAAAATCTAACCTGCTGTCATTAAATTTATAAAATTACTGTAACGGAAGCTGTTGTGAAACAATTCAATGTGGTTTTTGCTACAATTACTGTTTACAATAGAGTATTTCTTCTTTCTCCTAGCAGTATGTCCCATTTACTTGAGATCAGCTCTCCTAGTTTACAGTCTACTCGTTGGACTGGGAGATTTGTTGTTTGGTTTGTTTTTACGGCCGGTTGCCACCGTAATCCCTCTGCTAACCTGGAGCTCAGAATGCCACTGTTGGCCAATTTTTTCTCCGCTGCCATCCTCAAAACAACGTCCTGCCCGACGCCGCTGTTTTCCCATAGCCTAAAGTATGTCCGGGTGCCCTGAGATAATATTTGTGCCCCTTCCGCCTGTTCCGCCGTAGTGATACACTTCATCTCCACCATCACAGCCGTTAAGGTCTACACTCATAGCCCTGGGCAAGGGATCGCATTCTACCCCACAATACTGGGTCCTCATCCAAACTTAGTCACCTAAACACTTCGGTCTACTGAAGTGAAAGGTGTCCACTCCCACGACGTGGACGCGCTAAATGAGAACTACAACAGGGAGAACTGATAAGGTGACTCAGTCCCCCAGGACCCGTGTAAATAATGGTCATATTTAGATATGACACGCAAATATATGCCAACAAATCATCGGTTGAGACCAAGGGCAAAGGTTTGCATAGTGGTCATGAGGATAAATGGAACAGCTTCCACACTCACAACGAGAGAAGCAGAGTTTGACTCAATCACGATATGTGAAATTGAAAATTTAAAGGAATAACTCGTTTATTGACTTAAAAAACATTACTTTTTTATGAGTAAAACTAATATTAAAATATTTTTTTAATTTCTTTTTTTATTTAACAATATTACAATATAAAGCATCTTAATTCTTAAATATAGAAATAACGAAAATAAAATGTCAAAAAATTAGGTCTAGATGAAAATAACACTTAAATATAAACACAATATATTAAAAATAATACGTTTTAAAAGTAATAGAATCTTGTTCCAAAAACTCCTTCAGAAACGTGAAAAATATCAATGCCCAAAGTAGTATTGTTCAACATAGAAATAGCCCTTCCAATAATAAGATAAGATGACCCACGGTATTTTAAACAATTTCGGGTAAGTGGAGGTAACTTTCACAGCTATACCAATACGTTGTAAAGCGTAAGTTAAGGATGAGAGATTGATAATAGGAAAATATCACATTCTACGAATACAGATAAAAATATATGAAATGGATTTCGAATATAATTAATTGTATTTTTGACATCAATGTGGATATTGTAGAGAAATATTTTAATACATAAATGTAAAAAAGAAATTTAATTAAAATACGTTGTTAGAAAAACGCAACATGTTCTGCCTTGGTAGATGTGACATCAAAATTTGTGACAATGTTCTAAAAAAAAAAGAATTGGCTTGAACAAATAAACGTCAATCGTGACTTATTAGAAATTACAAATTTAAATATATCGTTTGCTACTAATAATTAGCAAAAAAAAAAAAAAATTTAAAGACGTTTATTATTTTAAAATGTTAAAAAAAACGTTACATTTCCCTATTGTGATTTGTTTCATTTGTCCTCATTTCACTAAAAAAATGCTTTTTATGTATTTCTTAGTACTATGGAGCCAAAGTTTAAAAATAAAACACCTTGTACTTCATACACATTTTTTTTAGTTTGTTTGCAATTGCCGTGCCTTGTTTTACCTGCAACTCTCAACATATACATATGATATATTTCTAAAAATGGAAAGCATTTTCTCCCCATCACATTTCCATCAGTTTTCGCCGCGCGGAAAATAGAGGGTGCCGAAATTCGTGTCGTGAGGCAAAAGGTAGACGAGGGAGGTAAAAGGCTGAAGAGAGAGGTAAAACAAAGGCGATAACTGGCGTAGGCTTTAGCCGCCCGCCGGGACAGGGTTAAGGGGGCAAAGGTAGAGCCGATTGACCCCAAAGGCCGATTCCGCTACCCTAGTGTCCCAGGGCGCCAAAAAGACAACCGGAAAAGTTTTAAGAGTCGGATTTCTTAAATCGATACCATTGACTGGATTACATTGAAAATCAGAGAAGACGAAATCAAAATAAATACGATTGCTTTGTTAGATTTTATCATACCTTCACACTATGATGCGGAGAGCGATGATAAAAACATAGATTTATTTTATTTTATAAATAAAGACGAGTGATACTTTAATCCACCAATTTGGATTATCCAGTCACCGGTTTCATCGCTTTCGCGACATCTTCGAGACTGGTATCTTTATTAAGGACTTCAATGTATTAATACAAAACAGAGGTAAGAATAGATAATTCAAAATTATATGAAAGTAAATTAAATAAAGTTATTTTTATCTTGAGGATCATTATCAAATTTTTTTTTTTGGTTAACTAATGAGTTGATATAATGCTATTTTAGTATTTATAAGGGCACTAAAAATAAAATTAGTTGAAAAAAAATTGTTGCACATTAATTCAAAACTAACACGACATGCATTTAGAACAAACATGCACTGATTAAATTATAAAAATATTATTTGTTGTTTGAGAAATAATTCAAACAAGATAGAGGGGATGGAGGGGGGTGAGCTTAATAGGTTCAGGGTACTATTAAGCTAACCCCCCCCCCCCCGACCCCCCCCCCCCCCCACACCAACCTCCTCCAAATTTTATAAGTACCGCTTTTAGTTTTTGGCAAACACTTTCTTCATGTAATTTCCAATGAAAATTGTTTTCGATAATTAAGCCTAGATATGTATATTGTTTGACAGGCACAAGGTGATTTTTTCAAATGGAGACATTCATAATCGTGACCTTTAACATTTACTATTTTATTTCGTTTATTTGTATGTGTAGAATGAATAAGCATCACTTTTGTCTACAGGTCATTAACTCTGTAAATGCCTAGAATGCCATAGTCCTTTCTCAATTATATATATTTTTTAAAGTAAAATAAGAGGTAAAACAGAGTATTAAAAAATAAAGGATAATTATATAGAAATGAAATACATATTAACATTAAAAATAGTCAAACGAAAAATCCCACAAAGGCATGGCCTGTTCGTGGGTATACAAGAAATGCTTATGAATTTTTGCTCCTATAATAAATAGACAGTTTTAATATTTTTTTGTAACATAAAAAGAAATGAAAATATTCTGTAAAAGATTATATGGTATTTTTTTAAAAGTAATTAAAAAAAATTAAAAAAACATAAAAATTTTCATTATTATTAAAGGGCAACAAAATATATCGTAGAAAAAAAGAGTTTATATCTTTAGTTTGAATTTAGGATAGTGCGTGTTTTTAAAAAAAATGAAAATTTTGAAAGTTTGGGATCAATGAAATATTATCAGTTAAAAGAGATTCCTTCTCTGTTGCAATATACTTATTTTTCTATTTAAAAAAAAATAATGAGCTAACAACTTTACCATTAGACGACTAGACTAATGCCTCGCATCTAAAGTTAGGTAATTTAATATGACCTCCTTTTCTGGTTCATAAATTTGTTCGTTGTCTTTCGTCTTACGTCATTTGAAGAACCTCTTTTCTGCCCATTGACAGTATTAAGTAATGAGCGGTTGCCGGGGCATTTTCTTTAATAATACGGTGCCGTTGTCCTCTCACAATATGTGATTTACGGACCTTTGTGAGGCACGTCCGTAGTCATTAATAAAGCGAAAGGCAAAATGTCATCGGCGCTTGAAAATTACAGGCTGCATTTACCTAGAGGTAAAATACCCTCGGAGAGCGTTAAAAGCCTAAACAAGGCGAAAAAATATTTTTACATTAAGTACTTTGGGTGGACCGTAAAAAATGGGTACATCTTTCCCTTAATTAATGACACCAAGGCCTCGATTACAATGGAAAGTTGAAATATTTTTTACGTATTGCCGTGATTGTAGAACAGCGACGTATGTGCGAAACATACATCATTGACTTTCTTTTACATTTGATCTTTAAAATGTTATATAAAAGCTTTATATTCCAGGTTTAAAAAAATTCTAATATATATAACTAATCCAAGTATCAAATGAACGTAGTTATGTAGACAACAGCCAGCCATAGAAAAGTGAAACTGAGAAAATAGAACCTTTATAAAAAGAGTAAATAATCAACATTTGGAATGTTTTCCACTTTGAAAAATGATAAAAAAATAAAACATGTTTTTTTTATATGTCAAACAAGAATCTATGCATTTGACCAGCTTTAATGATTTTTTAAGTATTCTAAGGTTTTCTAGTCCTGTGGGTGTTTTTTGCAAATAGAGAAATGCCGTTTTGTGATCGACACTATTTTCAGAGGGTGATTATTACATTTTTTTGTATGAAAGCGGTTTGGCTGTTCTTAGCAGAACATAAATTTTAAAGGAAAAAAAAACGCAGACAAAAAGCAGCACACAAGATATAGGCGCATCAGTAAAAGTTGCCTCTCTATAACGAATAATAATAATAATAACATTGACCTAACTGCACCTGATAGCACCAATATCTCATTTTTTGAAAATTGTGAACTGGCTGCATTCTGCATAATTACGTTCAAATGATTTTGGTTACGCCACATTAACTCTATGTGCACACATCTAAATATATAAATCACATTTGCTAGGATGAAGCGTTCGAATTTATTCGCTAACTACGGGACCCTGGTTAAGATGTTGCATTGCCTACCGTGGGTACCTATATTGTTCCGGCGGCAGAATAACAACTGAACTGGGCGTGTGTACATGTGATTTTTATACTCTCACCGCGATCGCAAAAAATATATTTTACCATAAATAACTATTCAATCCACTGTGTTGTGTAATTCGTCAAGTGCCCTTCCTTCCTACTACAAGATCGGATCTGATCCTAACTGCCACGCGACAGAAGTTCCAGACAATAAAGGTGCCAGAACCCAAAATAGGGTAGGTGATTGCAGTCATTGTATTAGGGTTCTGTAGCAAAGTAAAAAAAGGATAACGCATACCGAGGACCAGCAATTTTAAGCGTGCATCAGATATATTTTTGTTTAACAAGTTATGGCATTAAGTTTCAAATAAAGTTAAACCAAATAGGTGCGAAGGTTTTCACGGTCACTGTTATCAATATTATGTATCTTTTTTGGGTGATACCGTGTATGTTGGATTTGATCCGACGTTCGGCTACCATTGCAGGAGCCATCTTCAGGGAAAACTGTGTGTTTTATAAAGAAATGTATGTGTTTATGTTCTAGTAATTTGTACCGTGTCACAGTCAGCAGTAGGCACATTTCTAGTTTTGTAGGAAAGAATAATTATGTTTATGTACTAGTAATTTGTACTGTGTCGCAGCCGGCAGTAGGTGTACATAAACACATACATTTCTTTATAAAACACACAGTTTTCCCTGAAGATGGCTTTTGCAATGGTAGCCGAAACGTCGGATCAAATCCAACATACACGGTATCACCCAAAAAAGATACATAATAAAGTTAAACCACTTTCGGAAAAACTTAAAGAAAATCACATGCGTCCTTGTTCTACTATCATGACAAACAGAGATGGAGAATATTTCAGATAAGAAAATATCAAAGCCTATACGTATTAAATCTTACGATTTTATACAAAATTAGAAACAAAAAATAACAAAAACAAAATATATAAAAAATAAACACTATACTTTGAAGAGTGGAGGGGGTAAGGGAAAGAAAGAAGAAGGATAAAAGAACAACTTAAATATTTAGATAGTGACATTTAATCTTGACTTAAATGTAAATAAAGAAGGAGCGTCTCCAACATTAGTGGGTAGATTATTCCACAGTCGAACAGCTACTACTGTGAAAGAGAAGGCAAGAAAATTAAAGCGATGAAAGGGTAAAATGGTTCTCTCATTATTAGAACGAAGAGATAGTCCGTGTTGTGATAGAAGTTGGAAGAACTCTCTCAGATGAACAGGTGAAGTGGGATTATTTAAAATAGTGTGAATAAGTGATAGAATGTGAATGTTTCTGTTGCCTGATACTAAGCCAGTGTAGTTGCGTGCGATATTCGGTTATCTGGTCGAATTTGTGAAGATCAAAGATATAACGTATACAAACATTCTGCATTTGTTCCAACTTATCAAGTAATTCAGAGTTAGCATCTGGATAACATACATTCGCATGGTCAAGGAGTGGAAGAAGTAAGCTTTGGACTACTGTTTGCTTAACATTAATTGGCAAGAAGTTCTGGAATCTTTTTAGTGAGTGCAAACTGCTATAAAGTTTACGATTAACTTCGTTAACCCAATTGTGCCACCCTAAATGCTTATGAATGATAATACATCAGTTTTTAACTGAAGTCATGAATGGAATTTCTGTACCATCTTTTTCGAAAAGAGGAAGTGTGAAAAAGTTCACCTTTAAATACATTTTTTACTACCAACAAGTAAAATTTGGGTTTTTATGAGAACTCTATGTTTTTTTATCCATGACTCTTCAGATATGTTCGAGTGCAAGTGACATTACTTTATGTGTTTCAACAATGTCAACTGGTTCGAAATGAATGTACAATTGTAAATCATCGGCATAAAAATGGTACGAATAGAGGAGGTTTTTTGTAATTGGATTAATAGTTAGAAAAAATAAAAGTGAAGAAAGAACATACGTATTCTTTAAGATATTTTATCTGTTAATTTTTGTGTAATTAAAAAACTGAAAATTGACGTTCATCTAACTGAATCATTACACCTAAAAGACAACGCTAGAAAACATTTTTAAATTTTTATACTTCTTCGACCAGTTGGTTTTAACAATATTTTGCGCTTGTACAAATGTTTGTAGACAAAAGACTGGATTTCATTCCTTGGGGATTTTTTTTGCACCACAACAGGCCAGGAGGCCCAATTACAGTGGTGAATTACATCACAGAACACCCAGGCTTGAGAAAAATCACATTTTAATTTTTGTGTTCTCAACGGGAATCGAACCCGGAACCTTTCGCGTGTGAGTCGAGCGTCTTTACCACTACACCACGGAGGCCGCCATTTTATTAAGATTGACATATAACAAGAGATATAGAAAACAAAGATTAGTAAGAAGTCATAGAGCTATCTTTAATTTTCAATAAAGAAAAATTGGTTTTTCTGTACGCAAATGTATATAAGACATTTAGTCTGAGTGTTGTTATGTATTTTTCATACTTTCTTTCTTTCTCCTCTCTTTCTCGCCTGCTGTTAAGCCTCTAAAATTATTGATTTTTGGTGGGTTATTACTTTAAATAAAAATGTCAACGCTGCCGGGAATTGATCCCGAGACCTCTGGTATGGCAAATGCACGAACAATTATACCATTTTCGATTTAAGTAGTGATTTGAAATACACAAATAATATTAATATTAGGTGTTCCTTTTTTAGACCAAAAAATTTTGAAATTTTGACATATACATGACTTTTGATCTGTCATTGGCTGGTTTAAGTGATCACTTCACACACTTTTTTTTTAACCGATACAATCATACATCACGAAAATCAACGAATTGAAGAATTGAAGAAATATGAATGTTCAAACCTAAGAAAAATGGTAAATGTTACACATTGTGTAAAGTGGCCACTTAAACCAGCCATTGACACGCCATAAGCCCTGTAAATGCCTAGACTTCCATATTCCCTTCTTTCTCCATCCCTGTTGTAATTTGTTAACACAGTCGTAGTTATAAACAATACATACAGAATAACATCAAATAACCAGACCAATCACAGGTTTCATATAGGAACAAAAATACAAAAAACAAAACGTACAGTTTGCTAGGGGTGAAAAGAAGTTTGATGGGAAAATAATCTCTTCATCTTAATTAAGATATTTTTGAAAAAATATTTGATTTGTCTCTGTTGAGAAGCTGATATCTTTAGATGATACCCGAAGAGGTTTAAATTTGACTACAAACATTTAGAGATACTCAAAATATAAAATATTGATAAATATAGGATTTGATTATGCTTAATCATATAATTATACTTATTCGTCATTTATCTGTTTTCCAATATTTTTATGGCACTTTAATTGAATGTTAATAATAATGTATAATAGATTTCCAAATAGGGTCTCCTGTGTTCCTTTAAATTTATTCTCAGAATACCTTTAAGGTGCTGTTTTACTGTCGTATTTCTTCAAAACCTATAATATTTACAAGAAATATTATGTATAATTCATACTTTGGAGGTAAATGTACGCTATTATTTTTATCGACTTTATTATAGATAAAATGAAGGGGTATAATCAACTCATACTCGATAAAGGATACAGCATACAACCTATAATTTATATCAGGACAGACGCCTTTACTAACCGTAACATTATTTTACGACTTTTTCCCTTTTATTATGTACCATGATTGCTTCATAAGAAAGCGAATGTCCATCAGTTTGTCTTACAAAGAGAATTCAGAATAACATTATTTTACTTTTACAATAGGTATATTATACATACTGATGCTGCAAAAATATAATAAAATAAATACAACCTTCGGTCAAAGAGGATTGGCCTACTACTCGGTTAACGTTTACAATCCAATTCCACTATCCATAAGGACAATTAGTAAGTTCTCATAATATAAAATTGCTATTAAGCAATGGATAGTGGAGGTGGGTTGCACACGGATCGATGAGTGCATCAAGCCAAATAGATGAAATGTGTTTACTGTTTATGAAATTTGTTCTATAGGTCTATATAAATTCGTTATATTTTTTATGTATATTTTAGTTTTTTATTGTTTATTATTGATAATTGGGTTAATTGGATTAATTACGTTTTTTTATTGTTATTATAATGTTATCTTTGTTAAATAGCTAATCTTAGGCATGTTTCACATTTTGTAAAATGTTTCCCTCGTCACGAGCCACCAGTGAGGGAACATCATTCTGTATAAAAAAAAGAACACAAACAATGTAAACGTGTAAATAAATAAATAAATAACGTCGATCAGAATCCGATAAAAAAATATTATTCGGGATCTCCGACACATTTAAGGATATTACTTGTGGATGTTATGTAGGAGTAATCCGGAAATCATTCGCAAAGCATTTGGTATTGTATTTTTTAGGCAAACTCTTTTTTACACATTTTTTTATTTATTTATAAATGGTCCAACCTGTATAGGCTATATACTATACGTGTGTGTATCAGGCGCGTTTCGTCCATACATACTGTGGATACGGCGCATCCCCAATATTTAAAAATAAAATTTATATTATTTTTTTAAATTATTAAAATGAAAAAAATCTACAAATATTCCTAAAGTGTTCGAGCGCACGAGATCGACAAATTCAAACAATATTTTCAGCAAAAATTCTCACCTACGAATGTGTATTTCCCATATCAACGTACTGAATATTGAGGTACCTTGGCCTTTGAATCTGGATACTTTCTTTTAATTTAAATCCAGTCCTATTACAGCTGTTCGAACTTCCGCGCACGCGCATTAAGATTCATAGCGTTGTTATATTGTTCTACGAGACTCGTAGAGATAAGAGCATCCAACTCCTCTAATGCCAAGAAAAAACGACTGTAATATGACATAATGATTTAAATAGCGTATTATTGAAATTTGGCCAAAATTTAAGACGATCTCGAGTTTAAGGTACTATCCTAATGTTTATAGCTTCACCGCTAGACGCGCCGGCTCCTGTAATCCCTAAATTTATAGACGATAAACGGTTAATTATTATTACTATAATGGAAAACTTATATAACATAATTTTCGTAATATAATACCTCGAGCGCACTTTACAAAAGTGATTCCATGCTATATTAATATTAATTAGATATCTAGTTATATTTTAAATGCCTACTAAAAGTAAAACCATGATATTTTTTTGACAGCATTCCTACTGATAATATTCACCGCACGCGCCCGGTGTGTTTGTTTGTGTATAATAAGTAAAACTTTCAAAAATTTGCTAAAGGTGAACATGTACATCAATAAAAATTACAGTATCTAAAGACGGTGCGTACAAAATCGAAAATACATATATAATTAGCTTAAGAACCACGAACCTAAGTATTTGGATAATCTGCATTTTCTGTGTAAGCTGACGCTCTAATGGTACACTAGCAAAGTCAATGATATTTTATTAAATAAGAACAATTGAACCACCCTGTAATTTGGTATAAAACAAGTTCCTGGACGCGGTGCATGAATCAAACCTAATTCTCAACACGTAATAAACAACGATCATTTTGGCCAATAAAAATCGACAAATGGTCAGCGGGTCCGATGATCGTTATAGATAAAGTGCCTAATACCGAAAACCTAGGTATGCCCTGGTATTATGACTGTTCTAACTCAAAAAGCAGTAAGTAACATTTCTAATTTAATACCAATTTGTTTTTAATATTCAAAGTATTAACGTTGTGGTCAAACATTAAAAAAAAAGGTTAGTAATTTTAGTTTAAAGGAAAACATTATAAAAAACTAACCATTAATTAATTTATTGTTTTATCAATCTTTTATAAGAAATGTCTTCACCGTTTTTTTATTACATATTAGTTCACGTTGGTCTCTACCGGAAATTAGATCCAATAAATGTTTTAAATAATTTAAATAAAATTACAGCATTAAATTGTACTGTATAGTTTCCTGAGAAGGTAGGAAAAAAAATAATAATTTCAATGAAAACGAACCACATTGAATGACGTCACTGGTTCATATGAATCAACCTATGATATGAGAGTTATAGAAGACTTCCGGTTTGCTTGCCGTGGATGGACCAATGGGAAAAACTGATCAAGAATAACAGGAAAAGAACCTCTGACGTCACACGCGGAGTTATTTCAGATATTCATTCATTCATCATTCATTATTCCATGCCCGCTTCCTAGTTGGAGCAAATGGTGTCCACAAAGATCCTCCAAGCATCTCTGTCAGCTGCGAGCTCCGGTGCATCCTTCCAAGTCAGGTTTGCGTCCCGTAGGTCTGACAAGAACAATCAGCAGTAGACGTCCAAGACGTCGAGAACCACACCAGTTTCAGAAATACACAACTGTAAAAAATCGTAGCGCTGATAATACGATGCATAAAATACTGTGTCATATAATAATGCGCCAAGCTATAAAGGAGTCCAAACAAAAAACCATTCTATGACTATTGGGTATTAAGTTAGCTACAGTTAGCAGCAAAACAATGGGCCGTACTCAGGTCGAAAATTGCCGAATGGATATTAATTTGCATTGTAATTACTTTTAAATATGTACCTGTGTATTTATCATTGCAGGGTTATTCCAATCTATTTTTTTTAATTCGCCTATATTTATTTTATGAAACTGAAATCACATGTTTGTGTTTATTTTTTATTTTATTTATTCATTTTATTCACAATATACTTATGTAACATTTATTGAGACATAAATCCCAACTCCATTGAACCAAAGTCCTGTGTTGAGTTTGTTTGTTTGTCCGTCACATCTCCAAAATGGTGAGTCGTAGCGGCCTGAAATTTGTACACGTCATTTTAGATGTGATTTCAAAGTTGACGTTGCTTTTTTCAAGTTAAATTTTAATCGACTTCTACTCGATAAAAAATCAAACTTAATATGGATGCCCAGTGCGGCCCTGACATATTGACAATAATCAACTGCCATTATCGACAGTAAACATACTTCAATTCACAAATATATCCCCTTTATTTAGAAAAACTAGTATTTGAAGTAAACATGTTGATATAAGGAATGTTTTTAAGCAACATAATACACGTGTTCGAACAATAAATGCCAAAAATCAATCATGGGAAAATATTTTAAATCAATCACCTGTGAAAACCGACTCATTTTACACATTTGACGCTCCTACTGCTGCAACCAAACATACTGCAATTCACCATAGTCGATTTTTGATAATTATAATCCAAATACTCAAGTCATACAAACAAAGCCAAGCACATCGGCAAAAGCATCCGATCGAACCGTTATGTTTATGTTGTCAAACAAAACAAAATGGCCACCAATTGGTTACTAACCAACAAACCAACATCGCTTGCGTTCTATGAAACATGGTGATAGGGCTTCTTTATAGGTTCACGTATTATTACTTTGAGATAAAATATTTTTGATTTTGGCTTAGTTTAATAGTCTATTAACAAATAAAAAAATATAAAAAAACCACTGAACTTCCTCGTTGTTATTGTTTACTTTTTAATGCCAGTTACTTGGTTTTGATGAAGACCTATTCGGTATGGACTTGAAGCATTTCATTTGAAATAGTTATTGAATCTAGACACGACCAGAATAAGGCCAGACGTATAATTACTGGAATCGGCCCACACGGTTGGTTCGCCGGCTATAAAATGCGGCCCAGCAGATAAACACATCTGATTCCGGGGTAATTTATCACTGCTTTGTTTGCAGCGCGGTTCATTTATTGCATATTGACTGTCGGTTCCGAGATTGATGGCTTCCCTGTACTTCTCAATACAAACAGTATTCTTTATTTACTTAATATAATTACTGCAAAAAAACACAATTATATATATTGTATGTACATTAGCATATAGGAAGTGCTAAAGATCAAAACCGACATGCATCAAAATAATAATTTGGCGTCTTCTGTTAGGACTTAATTTTATATATGTGTATCAATCTCGTACATCCGTAAAGTGTTGTATTATAAAAAAAATATATTTCAAAATAAAAAAATCGTCACATTCGCTAGCTGAAGTAAAAACTGTTTGTACACTCCCCTAAATATAACATGTTTAGAATTTATGTGTTCCGTGAGGTTTTTTTTATAATTTTTTTATTTTAATTTATTTATTTTTATATCTATTGCTATAATTTTTCAATGTTTTGTAATTACTCCGCCCGTGACGTTACTAATTTTCGTCGGTAAATTGTCCTGATATATAAAAATAGAATGTACCCCGTACGATGAAAACACGCTAAACATAACTTCCCGGAAACTAAAAACAGATAAAAACTCATATTTGATTGACTATTCCTCACTAGAACTTCTGACCTTTTAAAGTAGGTCATTTTTAAACGTATTTTTATTAATTTTTTCACACACTCGAGAAACTTCGCTTCACGATTAAATGCTATATTTTTACCGCGTGTAAGATTTTTTTATCCAATTTCCCGTAGCACTGAACTCCCGTTTTGAAGTTCCGCGTATCTAGTTTACCACTGAGTGACAATAGAAATAATGAGATGGTATTTATATTTAATCATTAAATTTGTGATTTTTTTTAAACGTTTTTTTGTATTTCTTAGATTCAACCACAAACTAAGATATAACAAAATCTTAATTCGCAAACAAATAATGAATCTTAAATACAATGATTCAATTTTATGATTAAAATTAGCCCAGAAAACACAGCAAGAATATCAATGCGTCATACCTAATGGTTAATAGAGCACCGAGAATCGAATACACCAAGTTTAGCATATCTTGACGGTGAGTCAATTAATCAGATTTACGAAATATGTTTGAAAAAACACCTTTAAATAAATAATAAAGAATCAAACTTGGGATGTAAAAGTACACATAACAATTTTTTCAGGGGAAATATCAACAGCTTACATGACTAATTTCAAAGAGACTCCAAATAATACAAAACAAAGCGATGAGGATAATATTAACATGTGGGAGACGAACAAAAGTTAAGATAATGATTCAACTTCTAGATATCATGACAATTGATCAAATAATCAAATTCAATGTTGCTAATGAAATGAACAAAATTATCAAAGGAATAGTTCCGAGATATTTTCAAAATAAACTAAAAAATAATGAGTTCTTTCATAACTATGCAACAAGAGGATCTAAAAATATAAGACTGGAAAAGAAATCAAAAGCAATGTCCCAGAACTGCCTTATGTACAAGGGAATACAACTATTTGAGGAAATGCCAGAAAGCATAAAAAATGAAATAAATGTAAATATATTTAAAATTAAATGTAAAAAGCATATATGTGAAAAATATTAGGTAGTATATAGTGTAAATAGTGAATATAATTAATGAAAATGTACATATGAAACAGTTAATATTATAAATTATGATATTCAGTGTATAACAGTGATAATTAATGTTAGAATAAGTATAGATGTAAATATTGTGTTGTAAATATATATTAGACTATGTTAATCATAGAACTAAATAAAATAAATAATAAAAAAAAAGATAATATGGATTATTTGAATATCACACTAAAATAAGCACATAAAATTAACACGTAGGTACTACAATATTTGAGTTTGTCCAAATGTTTGTAGGCAAAAGACTGGATTTCACCCCCTCGGGAGTTTTTAAGATTAGTATGTGAAATAATTCAGTCAGATAAATTTCTTCACAACGATAAAGGTTTCAGCTCTTTAATTTCACTAAAATAAACAGATGGACGAATTGAAGAAATATGGATGTTTAAACATGGCAAAATAGTGAATGTTACACAGTGTGTAAAGTGGCCATTTAAACCAGCCAATGACAGGTCATAAGCCCTGTAAATGCCTAGACTTCCATATTCCCTTATTTAAGGTATTCTTCATCCCTGTTGTAATTTGTTAAGGTAGGTACTACTTTATAAATGTATTTTAATAAAACATTAGCAATTGCAGCAAAGAATAAAATATTTATAAATAAATCCAAATCATTGGCCAATTAGTTTTCTACGTAATGTAGTAAATGCATTGTCAAAAAAAAAATTAAACATGTGTAGAGTTACACCGTATTAGTTAACTAAAAAAAAAAAACAATAACGCCAGGCGCCGTTACGCTGTTGGTTAGACGGCTAACTGTGAAACTAGCATCGTGGGTTCTAATCTCGCCAGTTGCTAGAAATAAATCAGATTTTCCAGATCAGAAAACCATGTTTTTTTCACAATTGGTCAGGGTGTTGTGGCATATTTTTCATACTTTCCTTTTTCACCTGCTAAAGGGCATCTAAAATAGACGTTTAACGAGTTATTCCTCGAATAAAACGTGTTGTTGTTTCAAAAACAAAACAAATAAAAATGTTTAAAGTTTTATTGAAAAAACTTTAAATGCATCTTGTGAATTAGGTTTTATTTGTTATGTGTATTTGGGATAAAGTCTGTAAACAAAAGTTTAAATTTTAAAGTCAAAACAATTTAACAGGCTTTGGAATTCCGGGCCGGGCACGACAGTCTGTCTCCACAGTCGTAATTCCTGTCATTAGCGGAGGTTATATTTTACACTGAACGTTCGGCCGGAAAATAACCGTCGTCGAAAGAACAAGCTTTTTAGCCCCAAATCATAGGCTGGCGTTGTCAAATTACCGGGAATTATGCGATAATCACACACGTCTAGCTCCGCCACAAGAAACGGAACTCGGCAGAGTGAGGGTTGCCAAATATTTCAAAAACTCAAGTATAATATGTACTCAAATAAAATAAAATTAATAATAATTATGACCTAACAAGTACAACCATAAAAATATTATTGTAAGACATCAATCGGATGTGACAGGGTTTAATGAACACCCTGTATACATATTTTTATTTCTTCCTTTTTCGCGATAATATATGCTTGCTTGTTTATTAATTTAACTTAAATTTGTCTTTCTTGCTTACCGTAACACTTTATTTACTTTGTTTGCTTTACAGGATTTATTTCATAATAAATATCTTTGCATTTTTTGTTTATATGCTTACGGTTCTTTACATACCTTTGTTTTAATTGTTATTTTTTACTTTGCAAAACTTTTAATTTTATCCTTTCTAACTAATTTCACATATTTTGTCTGTATATTCTGTGTTTATTCTTTAGTATGCTAGCATGTATTTTATTTTAATTTTTTGTAAATGTGTTTTGGACGTTAATAAACAAAACAAATAAATACATTAAGAAAATACTGATAATTTCTACACAAACTTTTTAAAAAGACTCCCAAATCTATTGCAGTCAATAATTGCACAAAAATCGAAGCAAACCATTTTTCAGATGAAATAAAGGATAAAAGTGCAAATCAATAATAGATTAGCGTACGCATATTACTATAATGTTTTAAGGGTCACTGAATAGAGTCAAAGGGCATTAGTATTTTTTTTTTATTATGTTAAACAAAAAAAATATGTAAAATAACATATTACAATGTTATTTAGTATTCATTTCCCAATAAGTTTTCTAACATATTAACTCTCATTTTAATATATTACAAAAAATCCTGAAGTTAGAACATTTGAAGTTATGTAGTGCAATCTAGACTTTTTGATTCTTTGATTCAGCTCGGTACGACCTCATACCTTCCTGTTTATTTATGTTTTTTTTATTTAGAAGGAAAAATACGTTATCTTCACTAGCAAAACACGTCAAATAAAGAAATAATAATTCATAACATTTTAATATTTACACTCCTTTTTTTTCCTAATCATTAACCCTTATGAAGTTAATGCTTGCTTTGAGTTTAACCGTGAAATGGAGAAGTTAATTAATTAATTGACCTTGTAAATATATCTTATATTACCGTAGCTGTGGACTGTAATGAAAGGCATTGCTTCTCTATAGAGATTTATTCTTGAAAGATTAGAATTTAGACTGAGAGGGCTCTGGTACTACAGGGACTCGTAAAAATGGGGACCGCTGAACACGACTGTAGTTGCAGGGGCCAGACAATCAAGGCAGAAACAGAAAAGTAATCTGAGCAGTGGGAGACCAAAATACCTATTTCATTATCTTACAATAAAGCATTTGTGAGTAAAATAAATAGATTATATAATGTAAATAAAATAAATAGATTATGAAATTACTATAATGGACATTGCCTTTTGTGGTTTTTATTTATTATTGGCACAAATGACTTTTACAATTTTAAATATAATGAATGTAGTTATACAAAAATAGAAAACACTATTGAAACATGGAAATAAAAAAAGAAAAATAACAATAAATCATATATAAATATATGTAAGTCAGCATCACTTGCTTACTTTAGAAGATCGCCGTCTACTGTTGGACATGGGGGTGCTTCATGACATACTCAGTGGACGCCTTGATAGGCCGGCTCTTTTGTCGGAGTTATCATTAAATGTCCCCGGCTACCGCACCCGTCACACGTCGAGCTCTCTATTTCATGTGCCAGCAGTTCGTACGAACTATGCCCAGAACTCTCCACTTATACGTTTTGCTAGTGAATATAATTTGAACTTTCCCCTTATTGATCCATTTGATTGTAAAAAAATAACATTTAAAATGCGCGTCTTAAAACATACTTTTTTGTCTTATACTTAGTTTCAATAATAAGGTCTTATTTTATCTTATTTTATTACATTTTATCTCTAATTCTTAAAATTTTAAACATATTTATATTTTCGACACTCGACACCCTCATTCCAATATAACACCCACTCACCCACCCTCTCACTCACTTACACTCACACAAACACACTAGTATGTATTGTACGTGTATTTAATGTATTTCTGTGGATATCTGTCATTGGTTTTATTCTCTGTATATGTTTTTCGTTATATTTTTGTTACATGTATTACTGTTGATATCCCCAATAAATAAAATAAAATAAAATAAAAAAAATAAAATACAAAAGATATAAAAAAGTCGGTACGTTATGAGTTTAAGTCCGATCATTAGCATAAGCATCTTTTACAAATTAATCGTCAGTGGTTAGTATAGAACATCATTAAATAATTCAAAGGAGGTGATTTAAATTCACAGAGACTAAAGTTAAAAATGACAATATGAGAGATACATTCATTTCCTATAGGTGAGTAGGTGAGTGACAAAGACAGTTGGTTTAAAAAGGGTGACAATTATGTTAATTATTTTTTCTAGCTCGACGTATTGGTATGTTAATATTTATTTAATCCAGAAGTTCGCAAAAATCGAGTTTAGAATAAATGATTTTATATAAAAATATTATATCTGTTATGGTCCTGCGATTCTCCATAGTAGGTAAATTCAAAAAAATTTACAAAGACATGTAGTTAATTTGGAAAATGCAATTTGAAATTCAGGAATCTCAAAAATGTTCGTTGAAGTCTTTCAACATCGTAGAGTTGTACTCTAATTTGCTTTTAACCAAGGATACATACAAGAGTTCCATTATTTTAAGTTTATAAGTTAAAATAGTTTTTGCTACCATTTGTGTTTGCGATATGGTTATAAGGATGAATGACAATATCCGACAAAGTCTCTCAGTATAATTTACCATGCTTACAGCGAAAGTTGTAGAATTAAATTCAATAAAAATCGCGATATGCGTAATTGAAAATTTTAAAAGAGTAACTCGTTTATTGATAAAAAAATCATTCTTTTTTATATGAGCAAAACCGATAGGAAGGTACGGCCCGGCTCATTCACGGATTAAAAACGGTTTCGGGTATGCAAAGGAAAGCACTTTCACTGTTGCTCTGAGTTCAAAATCGAAATTGTTACTTTAATCATATTTTTTTTCTTTATTCTTAGACACTTTCGGCATTGAACCAGCATTTACTGGACAGAGACATCGATCTACGGCTGAACGTGATCTCGGATAATTGTGAACGGTTGGCAACCCTGGACGGAATGCGATGGATTCACGGTGCCTTTTATCGGCCATTTTTTCAGTTATTGCTTATTATTGCACGCGAATTTCCCCCGCTAATTTCATATTGATAAGCCATGATTATTGGCAGGAGTTCTGGCTTGTGAAATATTTGATGGCCTTTCGTGGGTAATTTTGATTTATACTCATTTTCATCACATTATGATGACTTTAAACATACGGGCAGGGCGCTGACTGGCGATTATAGTATAATCAATTTAAATATCGATCTTGATATTGATTTTTAAATAAGACTGGTTTAAAATAAAAGGAGATATCGAATGGTAGTATAAAGTTGATGCTTTTTTATATCATTTTTTACGTTCGTATAAAAATACCTTTCATACACTATATTTCTATTATTTAAAATGATTATCAATTACTCTTAAGTTTTATACATTGACCTCATGGTGAAGAGATCAACATGTTTGCATACCTAAAAAGAGATCTCGTGTTCGATTTCCGGCATGGTTAACATGAAATATTTATTTAAAAGGGTGTTTTTACACTATAATTTTTCATGGTCCCTGGTGTGGCACCTGAAAGACTGATCATCTTACCTGCATGTAAGAAAGATGGAGTGAAATCGAGTCTTTTGTCTACAAACATTTGGATAGACTCAAAACATTATAATAAAACCAACTGATCCAAAAAAATTTAGGAAAATTTGAAAATTGTTTTCAGGCGTTGCCTGGTATGTAAAATAATTCGATCAAATGAATTTCTTTACAACAATAAAAGTTTCAGTCCTTTAACTTTACTTTTATCAACACATGGAAGAATTGAAGTAATATGGATGTTCAAACATAGGTGAAATGGTAAATGTTACACAACTCGTTGAAAATGGTCCTCAAAATTAAATATTTGGGTTTTTTTTTTTTTTTTTATTTGAAAATTTATTTATAAACCCTTACGGATTATTACATTCATATTACATAAAATAATATATACATTTTTAATTTATACTCTGTTGTTCAAAATAATATTTTTTACGTCTTTTGAAAAGTTTGTCTGAGTCTTTTGTTTAGTTTTGTCTGGTAGTTTATTATATAATTTCAGTCCCTGGTTCATTAGTCTTGATTGTCCTTGTCTTGTTTTAGAAAGTTGTATATGGTATTTGTCTGATATTCTCGTATTATGTCCATGTTGACTACAATTTTTTACTAGTTTTAGTTCTTCGTCTACAATTACATTAGTGGCTAATTTATGGATAAATTTTAATGATTCTAGTTGAAAGAGTTCAGTTATATTTAATTGCTTAGTTTGTTTAAAAAGTTCTCTAGTTGCAGTTAAATAGGGAAGGTCATACACTAACTTTAATATTTTATTTTGTTGTCTTTGTAGTCTGTTTATGTCATTTTGATATCCTGCTCCCCATAATAGTTGAGTATAACATATTTTAGTTTTTACATAGGCTTCATACATTAGTATTTTTTCCGTTTTTGGAATAAAATTTTTGATTTTTAAAAAAAGACTCGATAATGTCGCCACTTTGCTAATTAAATTGTTGATATGAATTTTCCATGTTAGTTATCTGTCTATTGTTAGTCCTAAGTATTTAACATGTTCAATTTCAGTAAGTCGTTCATTATTTATGTAAGCATCTACTTTATGACATTTTTTTCTAGTTTCAAAATGGATAATATTGCATTTTTTTTCATTAAGTGTAAGTAAGTTTGTGTTTGTCCATTTAGTCAACATAGTTAGGTCTTTGTTTATGTCATTGTTTGTTAATACGTCTGTTTGATTTTTATAGAATAGTCCAATGTCGTCGGCATACATAATAATTTTTCCCTTGAAAATTGTACAGTGACAAACCATTAATGTATAAAATATATAATATTGGACCCAAAATGGATCCTTGGGGTACTCCAAAATTTACCGTTTGCAAAAGGCTTTTTTTTTCATTAACATATGTATACTGCTTCCGATTTGCTAAGTATGATTTTAATAGTTTACTTTCTTGAAATTTTACTCCTATGTCGTTTAACTTTTTTATCATGGTCTCAACATGAACCGTATCGAAAGCTTTTTTAAAATCTAAGATTACTCCCGTGATTGGGATCCCAGTATCCATGTTGGTTTGAATAAAATTTATTAAATTCACTAGGGCTGTTCCGGTTCCTTTCTTTTCCTGAAAGCCATGTTGATTATAAGGCGGCCTCCGTGGTGTAGTGGTCAAGACGCTTGACTCACAGACGGAAGGTTCCGGGTTCGATTCCCGGTGAGAACATAAAAATTAAATGTGATTTTTCTCAAGCCTGGGTGTTCTGTGATGTAATTCACCACTGTAATTGGGCCTTCTGGCCTGTTGTGGTGCAAAAAATAAAAAAATAAGTAAGTATATTAAGATTTTTAACATGATGTTAATTATAAGAACGCAAATATTTATTTAAAAATTTAAAAAAAGTGTTTAAAGTGGCCACTTAAACCAGCCAACGACAGGTCGTAAGCCCTGTAAATACCTACACTTACATATTACCTTCTTTAAAATGTTCTTCATCTCTGTTGTAATTTTTCAGTACTAAAATATTGTTGATATTTCATCACAACATCATTTCCTTTCCACCCCAAATGGTGCATAGTACACTGAATCGTCAAACTAACCGCAGCGCATCTTCATCATTTTTGTTACACGAAAGTAAAATGTTCAGTCCTACTTGTTAAGTGCAAAGATGCATTAATCCAGTAACCATGGAACATTTTGGTGTCAAAACACCTTTTCAAATAAATATTTAATATCAACCATGTCGGCATTTCTGTGGCTGTTTAAGCTTGCTCAACACGGGCTCTTGGGCTCATAGAGTTGGGGATATGTTATTCTTTTGTAATATGTATATTTACATAAATAAATTATTTTTTTTAATAATGTGCTATTACGAGTGTTGGGATAGCGCTATAAATCCTTGCTTAAATAATTCTTAACGGATAATTGACATTAATGGCATAAAAAAATAAATATTCGTAATCAAATTGGAGCAAAGGTCACGAGTAATTAAGATACTATGTAAACACATAAATAAAACATTAATTTTGATATCATAATGACAGAATTAAACTCGAATCAAAATGTTATTTTAGTCGACACATTATGTATATCTTTTTAAAAATAAATCATGGATCCAAAATTGTTCCAACAGAGATAGAAAACTCTTTTGAGAAGAGAATATGGAAGTTTAGGCATTTACGGGGCTTATATCCCGTTATTGGCTGGTTTGAATGGCCATTTGACACTCTGTGTAACATTTGTCATTCTTCATTAACCTCTTTTTCTTATTTTTTTTCTCGCATACGTTTTTAAACTACGATTATAAAATCAAAATACTTTATTTTATTGATTCGTTGGAAGATATTTCCGTTCGGCAATAAACCCGTCAATTTCAAATATATTTATGTACTAAATTGTATATATTAATAAAGGCTTCAGCTATTTAAATTTACTAAAATTAACCAATGTAAGATTTTTTTAAATATAGATTCTCAAACTTAGCCAGATTAGTGAATTAAAATATTACAACAGACATGAAGAATATTTTACAGAAGTGAATGTAGAAGTCTGGGCATTTACAGGGCTTATGACCTATCATTGGCTGGTTAAAGTGGCTACTTTACCAACTGTGTACCATTCACTACTTTTAATTTATTTTTATTTTTTGGTTTTTTTTATAATAAACAAATAAAGGATAATAACATAGCAATGTAAAACATATTAACAGTAAAAATATTTAACAAAAAAATCCCACAAAGGCATGGCCTGCTCGTGGGTATACAAGAAATGTTTATGAATTTTCGCTCCTATAACAAATAGACAGGTATAATATTTTTGTGTAATACAAGAAAGAGAAAAGAAAATATTCTATAAAAGATTATAAGGTACATTCTTATTTTATAGTGATTAAAAAGGGGAAAAAAAATATGAAAAAAAAAACATAAAAATATTTCTTATTATTAAAGGACAACAAAATATATAATAGAAAAAAACAATTTAGGTATATCTTTAGTTTGAATCCAGAATAGTGCGTTTTTTTAAACATCTACAGTCCTTCATTGTGGATGCCTAGACTTCTATATTCCCTTTTGTAAAATGTTCTTCGTGTCTGTTGTAATATGTTAATATTAACAGTTCCTTCGAGGGTTGAATCCAGTCCTTGTCTGCAAAAATTTGGACAAACTAAAGAAAATGTAGTTTAGTGAATGTCACATATTGTGTTAAGTGGTCTCTTAAGCGTAAAAATTTGTAGTATTTGTTTTATGTTTTTCAAAGTACTCTTCTTCTTTCATCTTCATTCCCTTTTCCGCACCTAATAGTGCATAGGGCACTGCATTGGACCACCAATCGCAGCGTATCTTGATTATTTTCGTTACATAAAGGAAAGATATTCTAATGTTAAAACTTCGTTTTTAATAAATATTTAACATCAATCATGTCGGGAATCGAATCCGAGGCCTCTTGCATGACATGCAAACGCGCTGATTTCTACACCATGAGGCCGGCTTTGTAAGTATTGTGAATGTTTTTATTGTTTAAAAACATTGGTATCTATTTCTGTTTGTGTCATGGCGGATGTAGAATACAGTTTTGTGTGTGAAATAGAACTAGAATCGTGGACTTGGGTTTTTGACTGAATAACTACTGTGAGGTAAAAATCCTGAAAAAAGATATCGTGTATAGATAAGGCGGCCTCGTGTTGTAGGGGTTGATGCATTCGCCTACTGTGCTTGAGATCCCCAATTAAATTCCTGGCAAGGTGACGTGAAGTATTGGTTTTGATGACGGTATTTTACCGCGATATTTCAGTCTTTTGATATGACACCCAAACGTAAAGTTGATCACCCAAAAGGTGATTGAGTTACACTCCATTTAGTGCACTAATGCTGTGCCCTTTTCTGGCGCGAAGGTGATATTTTCAAATTAAAAACCAAATCGTCTGTTTTATTTTATTTTGGAACATCGTTTCTTTAAATTTCAAAACAAGCACTTAGAACATATAATAAACTTAAACGCATAGTAACTAAGAAGCAAAGTGCCAAAGGCTAAACTATTCAGTGAGTGACAGTTTTAAGATTGATTGCCTCAATTTCCTAATGGACCTGCTTCGTATACAGCTTCTTCTTAAGTTTACTGTTTTGACCCTTTGCTCCCTGACTGTACAAATTTTTCCTGGTGTAAAATAACACATATACCTCTTATATGATAATGTCTTTTATGTAATTAATCAGTGTCGGTACATATTTTGATATTTTAAAGTAGTTTTGGCCATTTTTAACTAATTGATTCCATTTTGAAAAAATGACTCCTGGGGGCTGATTTTGCGTAAAACTGTAACCCGTTTGGTTTGTATTACTCATCATCGTCATCATAACCTTGACAAAGGTAGGTGGGCCTTGGCTGTATCCAAGAGTATCTTCTTTTACTTACCAATCTGCTGTCTTTCCTCTCCAGTTCCTCACTTCCAACATTGTTGCATCCACACTGATGCAGTCCATTAATTGCATTTTGCGCCATCCTGATCTTCGTTGTCCTTGTGGCGCAGAGGGGGGTAAGGCGTTTTTTGGCATTTTAGGCGTGTAAAATTACTACTTTTTTACAAATCTCAATAGTTTAATTAAAGCAGCAATTGAGCTCTTTTTCAAGAAAAACATTTTATCAAATATCAAAAGGTATGCTCGGTTACAGCAGTTTGAAGACCGGAAGGAACGTGTATTTAACTACGCACTTCTATTGATTGTTGCGTGGTATTATTGACAACCCTGAAATTATGCGGAGCATTAGCTTTTATGTTCCGGATTATTATCTTAGCGTCAGCATAGATTGTTTTACATGTCAATATACTGGACCAACCTGCCAAAAGTTATGCCTGATGCTATCTCTATGTGAACAATATTACTTTGGAAATTGACATTTTTCCTGTCTCTGAGGGAGTTTTTTATTACGAGATTCTCTTACTTTTTTAATATATTAGTTTCTAGATATTATATATACCTATGTGTTATTCTTACATTTGCCTTACTTTCCATTTTTTTATTACATATTTCTTTATGTATGAATTGAGATATTCTTTTTTGTAATGTACATACTTATGTTTGAATAAATAACATTAAAATTGAAAATCAAAATTTGATTCATTGCAATATTTCACTATCCCTAGTCTGACGCTTGAAACGTAAGACTGATTACCTTACCTTCATGTAACAGGGTGTGAAATGGTCAAATATTTTAAAATTTCATTTAACTTTTCGTATTTACTTTATAATATAATTGTTTTCCACGGTCTGCAAACACTAATGAAAATCATTAAAAACACACTGAGTTAGACATATGTTAATGACCTAGTGGTTTAAATAATTTAAATGAAGCTTTATTCGTTTGTTGTAAATATACAATATTTAATTAACGTGAGATGTCAGGCGTGTTTTAAATTATCATATACAAATATAATAGCATTACAAATTAAATTTACACAATAAAGTTCACGTTCACCCAAAAACAATATTTTGTACACATCGCACATCCGATAAAAAATTGAGACATTACTCAAAAAATCAGATTTTTAGTTAAGTACACATAATAAATTATTAAAAAAACTATTGTTTACTGAAAAAAATACATCGTTCTCGCTTGATGGCTGTACGATACATTTACACTCACACTTAATTGATCGCCGCCTTTGGCATAGAGTGTCAACTGTTACCTATTTTCTTGGTGGCAATTGAGATTTTCTTTAATTAATGTTGATTTTTAAAGACAAATCTCAATACAAACGTATAACACGTTATTTTCACTTATCAAATATATTTAATGGAGAGTATAATTCATATAGAAAAAACCCTTTGAACATTTTCAAAGATGGTGAATGGAAATTAAACCTTTGGTAAAATGATTATTTTTAACACTAACTTTGTGATTTTCTACTTATGTTATGTGTGTTTTAAAAATATGAAAAATCGAATGTGTTCATATTATAAGTTTTTAAAAAGCAAATATGTCGTTAATGATAATGAAAATAAATAAATAAAAAAACGTCGAAAAACAAAAGACTTCAATGATGATTACATGGTTTTAAGACAATGTGTTACTTTAGTTTTTTTGCCCTTCTAGAAATAGGAAAATATGCGTACTACAAAAAACCGATAAAAATATATTTAATGGATTTAGTAAAAATAATATAGTATTTTCAAAATTAATATGGATATTGTGGAGAAATGTTTTCTAATAGAACTTTTTTTTTTATATGTCACTAAAAATCGCGACATGTTTGGCATTGATAATTGTGACGTCAAGATTCGTGACGATGTTCTAAAAAAAATTAAACAGTCAAGAACAAAATAGAAAATAAACATGAATCATGAAGTATTAAGGGCGTGACCCATGCAATGACCGTTTTTGCAGGAATTATAAAATTACAAATTTAAAAATATTTTTTTCTGCTACTAATAAGTAGCAAAAAAATATTTTTTTAGTGGACAGTATTTCATGAACTCTAATTACTTTAAAAATGTTTTTGAAATAGTGATATTCTCTTATGATGTTGTTTTAGTTATGACTCTATTTTATTGGATGTACGATATCGAAAACGAATTTATCAAATCACACTTTGGATTTCTCTTCAGACATCAAAAGTTTAAAAAAACTGTAACCTGAGACTTCCATATTCATTAAATATGAATCAATCCTGATTTTTTTTCAAAAATATTTACACAGTAATCTTAAAATTATAATCCTGCTGAATAATATGCATTCAATTATAATTCGTCAGCAGATTTGTTTTTTTACCGATGTTTTGAACTTATTGTGTCTCTGTAACAATAATGTGTCGGTGTAACAATATTGTGTCTCTGCCGTAATTATATTTTAACGTGGCAATTCGATAAACTCTGTAGTGGGTTAAACCCAGTCTTATTCAACAAAATTATTTGAAATCATTAAAAAATAACTTACCAAATCCCCTTGACGGCTTCAAAAAAAATATTTTGGTAAAATACTACTAATAAATAGTTGTATAAAAAAATTGACCTATTATAAAAAATAAAATCATTCATTTTCGGTGCATACTAGTCCATAAAGCATTGGCATTGGTACACCAGGCGCAGCTTGTATTAATTATCTTTATTACATGAAGGTTAGATAATCAGTCATAAGCATTGGGTGCCAGTTCTAAGACTTAGATATATTAGTGTAAATAAAATTCAAAGCAATTTTTGAATAGCGATATCTATAGCCACACTACACGCAGCTCAAAAAAACTGCATATACCAATATTTTAATCTACCAAGTTTGGTGGAGATGTCCATTCCATTGACGTAATTTCTCCATAATCCATCTACGAGTACTATGCCTTGGGTAACGCAAGCCCATCTAACTTTTTGACTCCGGATTCTGCCTCTTAGGGTTTTCCCTGTGATTGCCCTTAGTACTTTCATCTCTGATGTTCTGAGCAGTTATTTAGTTTTTCGTTTTTTTTTTTTTTTTTTATCTATCCTCGCATCCTCTATTGCATGTACCATGATTAGTCTGACACACGTTTTGTATAGCCGAATCTTGCTTCCAATCTGCATGTGTTCATCATCGACTTTCCTTAGGCAACCAAATGTTTTACTAACTGAGGTGGATATGTTATTATCATCACTGCCACTGAATGCATCGTCTGCGTGTTATATGATGTTAACGACCTTATCTCACTAAGCTCTAGATTTACCACTTCTTTCATTCTTGAAGGTGTTTTTAAATATTTATTCAGCTTGTCCAAATAAAGGTTTTTGGTTTATGGATTGAAATATGTTTTATTTAGTTATAAAGGTGCTAAATTTGCTTTGTTTCTTTGTTGTTCTCAATATGTGTTTTTTTAACGTTAATATTATTTAAGTCCCAAATTGAATTGTTGTAACACCTAGGAATGTACTTCATATGTATCATACTTTAAAAACACTTTGTGATACATGATTTATAATTAAAAAATGTTACACAGTGTGTAAAATGGCCACTTAAACCAGCCAATGACAAGTCATAAGCCCTGTAAATGCCTAGACTTCTATATTACCTTATTTAAGGTACTCTCCACTCCTGTTGTAATGTGTTAATCTTAATGACTCCCGAGAGGGTGAAATCCAGTCTTTTGTCAACAAACATTTGGACAAACTCAAATATTGTAATGAAACCAACTGATCCAAGAAGAAGTTTAAATATTGAAAATTTGTTTTCAGGCGTTGCCTAGTATGTGAAAAAATCCAGTCAGATGAATCTCTTCACAACAATAAAGGTTTCAGCTCTTTAACTTTACTAAAATCAACAAATGGAAGAATTGAAGAAATTTGGATGTTCAAACATAGGCAAAATGGTGAATGTTACACAGTGTGTAAAATGGCTACTTAAACCAGCCAATAATAGGTCATAAGCTCTGTAAATGCCTTGACTTCCATATTCCCTTATTTAAGGTACTCTTCATTCCTGTTGTAATTTGTTAAAAAATAATAATTTAAAAACATTTCATCTCAACCATGTCGGATATCGAACCGAGACCTCTTGCATGGTAGGCAAACGAGCTGACCGTTTGACCACGAGGTGAAAAATACATTTCGAAATCCTTAATATTGTTCTCGATTGCTTCACAAAAAACGTGAAATCACTGACATGTCTACCCATATGGTATACTGTGGATGTTTAAGACTGTGTTTTGAATAATAAATAATCATTCATCATTATTTTGCAATGCTAATTTGTGTCCACGATGACTTTCTCGTAATACAAATATTTCCACGGTGCATTCTGAGAGACTCCTTCACTAGCATTGCCATTTGCCATCACTCTTTGTCACCGATGTCATCGATGTCACATATTTCAAATTTAATTAAGCCAACAACGTCACGTCACCGCGGAATTATTCTCAAACATGTCTGGAAACTTTTCTCCACTGCACTCTTTTACTCTACTGCAAAAATGTAAAATACAGTAGCTGATTTTTTATCAAGTTGAAATAATAAAAGAAGTTATCAGAATTATTATTTACAAACAAAAGAAACATAATATATTACATATGAAGCCCTTTTTTATATGTAACCGCAGCGTATTTTTTTTAAAAATGAGATAAGATGATAATATATTGTAATATGATAATTCTAAAGATTTACAGGGCAGATAATCTGTCAATGGCTGTTAAGGCTAAAGTAATTTTTAAATGCTGTTTTTTTTCCACACAATGAAAAACACCAAATAAATATGCATTAAGATTAACAAATTACAACAGGGATGGAGAATACCTTAAATAAGGGAATATGGATATCAAGGCATTTACAGGGCTTATGACCCGTCATTGGCTGGTTTAAGTGGCCACTTTACACACTGTGTAACATTCACCATTTTGCCTTTTGCCTTTTGCCTATGTTTGTATTTTCGTCTACGAACATTTGGACAAACTCAAATATTGTAAATATGCATTAGTCAAAAACTATTATTCTAAAAGAATTTTTGTCAAAATATTACTTAAAAGTTTTAAGTAACTGAAATATAATTACTGCAAACCTGCAAATTGCTACCCTTAAAATTTACACCAAACTTTGGTATATTGATTCTCATAATATAAAGACTTATTATCAAAGAAAAAAATTACATGAAGATTGAACAAATGAACTGAGGTGGCAAATTTTGAAATTCTTTATTGTACGCAATATAAACATTTTAAAGTACGTAAATTTTGTGGTATGTTTCTTTATTTCTTCTTTAAATTATGCCTTTAATAATTATTTTTAAAAATTACTTCATTTACAGTTAAACTATTTAAGTTTATGAAATAAGGTTTTTTTTTTTAAGCAAAATTATTTAGTTGTAATATTTTATTTCTGTAGTATTTTTTTATCAAAATTTGCGCCATCCGTCGGCGAAGATGTGCATTTATATTTTTCTAAAAACGAAGAGTAGAAATTTTTTTCTTTTTCAATAATCGATATTTTTCAACGAGAGACTGTTTGATGAAAAAATAGAACTATATACACAATTAAAAAGGTGTGACACGACCATTTTGAGTTATTTTAGTTTTTCGTGGTCATTGATATCAATATGTATCTTCTTTTTTTAGTGATTTCGTGTAAGTTGAATTCGTGCCGATATATCTACAAAATGCATAGTTAACCTTAAAGATGGTTCCTGAGGCGATAACCGAAACGTCGGAACAAGTCCAACCAACACGGGATCACCCAGAAAAGAAGATAAATATGTTCATCAAAATATTTGTTTTTAAATACTTGTTCATGGAAATAAAAAAGAATTTTTTTTTTTTCAAAACTAACTGATTTTTATATAACAAATCCACGTATATTTTTTGAATTTTTGTGAAAATTAAATATGCCCTCATGTTTTGCGTTCCTAAATTTATATGATGTCATTAAAATCTTGATTTTCTGTATTTTGGAAAAAGTCAACTTTGAAAAAGAACTCTGCAATTATTTGGATCGATTTCTCGCTACTGAACCATTTTTTTTAAAACTGTCGTGATTTAAAAATATTTAATGGGTTTAAGATGAGTCAGTGCGGTTTTTAGATTTCCATAGATAAGCTAAAGTAAAGAAAATTGACTAGAGGTTAAATATGACACTGCCGAATGTCACATTATGTGACAAAGATGAATCGATTCTTCATTATGGCCTGGCATTGTGGAAATATTGTTGTCATTCACATGTCACAGCTTATTCATATTTTGTAATGCTTGAAAAATGGCGTCCCAAAGAAATAACCAATTTCAAAAAGTACGTGACGTTAAAACATTGATTTATATTTTCTTTTTCTAGTAAAGGTTTGTTAAATTCTAAAAAAGTAACAGTCAAACCAATGTGCCATTCGAATATTTTTATACAAAATGAAAAATACACTTATTGTTATTTTATTACATTTATTATTCTTTTTTAGAGTCTCTTTATATTTACATTTTTGTTGTTATAGTTTCAAACTGTCTTAGAACAAAGTGCCTCCATAACCAAGTTAGGCATTTGAAATAACAAATAATTTAGCAACCAATATTTTGTAAAGGCTAAGATGCTTGCATCATGCACATAACGTGCCAATATCGATTCCAGGGTCCGTTTTACAGTGGAAAGTAAATTCTTGTGTGGCTGTGGTGTAACACAAATCTGTATTAAATTAATAAGTTAAGTGATGAATTTATTTTTTTGTTATCTTCAAATGGACATTTTTGCACCTGATTTCAAAAGTAAAATACGTATAAATATGTTAGATTTTAACACAAAAAATATTTAAACTTGCCATACGAAGAATAATTATGCGAATGAAAGTGTACTAATACCACAATAAATCTGTTTTACTGTAAAATAAATAGCACGAGAATAGAACTTATAACAAGAAAAACAGTGACGCTATTATATAGCCAATGTTTGTGTGAAAGAGACGAAAACAAAAAAAAGAAATTCGTTCTATCAGTCAGTTATTGGCAGTGAGTAGAAGAGCATGCTAGTTAAATGACCGGCGTGTTATTGATTTTAATTTATTTTGCTTTAACAGGCATGAATTATGTAATATTTTTATATATATAATGAAAAAAAAATTATTTAACCGTATTTCTCTTTCTTTTTATTTTCAAATAACTGAACTTCAAAATATTCTGTCTTGCCTGAGTTAACATTATGTTACATCACCGGATGCAAAGGAATGTTTTAGCACAGCCTTGAGTTCGCATAGTTATCGTCTATAAAGTAAAATCGAATTTTCAGTACAAAAATGTGTATAATTGTATTCAAATTTGAACTTACGCATTTGGAAACCTGTAATCGAATGTGTTAAAAAAAATTCATTTCAATAATCCATTTTTCACAGAGAAAATTTAATTTTACTTTACGATTTAAAACAACTCTGTTAGCTTACCATATAGGGGCTCTGTGCACATAATAAATGCACAAAGCTAGAGCTATCTTCAACAGTGTCTATCAAGAAAAAACTAATTTCCTGTATAAAAAATTGAATATGCATGTAAATTGCTTTAGGAAACATGTTCATTTACAGATTATAGTCAAAAACATTTTAAAATTTCATAAAAATAAATACATTTTTTAACAAAAATTTCAATTTTACTTTTAAGCCAATTAAAGGCATTTTCCCCAATTTAACATTAAAATCGAGGTCCTGCCCTGATGAGATAGCAAAAAAATCCATTTTCATTTATTTTTTAAAATCAAAGTTGAATCATGCTTAAAAAAGTACTCGATTCATGGACCGACTCGTATTATGTTGGTTGTCTAATTTTGTGTGTAATTTCTTCATAAAAAAGTATGTGCCTTATAACTACAGTATATTTAATTCATAAAAAATAAGGATATATTTGTGTACATTATGGAACAAATGTTATATAATTTGTTGACACCACCAAATTATATTATTAAAGTAATAAATCTCATTAACTGACTGACCCATCTCTAGGGCAGATAAAAATTGACTCCTTATCAAATGACGTAAAATCGTTGAATGTATTAAAAAACAAACAATTGTTTTAAAATACTTATTTTTTAACGATTTAGTGTTTTTAATAATCATGTTAATCACACGCGATTATTTCATCCATCTCGTGATAGCGGATATGTGAGTTAGTAAATAATTATGACTTGATGAACAAATAAAAGTGATGTGTTATGAAAACAAAAATCGTTCTGCTTTAAAAACATGGGTAAATATTTATTTTGCATTACACACGTAGACTTATTGAACTTTGGATAAAAAATAGGACGCACAAGAACACGTGTACATTTCTATAAGATCAATAGAAACACATTTTAAAGCAAAATGTGTTATCTACAATGGAGTGTCAGAAATGATTTATTTAGGAGATACGAGTGTGCTTGTCTCGTATTTATGTGTATGTTTTTAAGCTAGTTTCAAAATCGGTGTGAAACTGTTGACATAAACGAATTCAATAAAATTTGACACACGTGTGAGAATGACAGCAACGTCTTACTTGTTTTTTATTATTTACATTCTACACAAGTTAAAAATGTATTGTCAAGATATTTAGAAATAGTGTATTGACTTCACCATTCACACTGTAAATCTAGAGACATAAGACAGCTAAAATGGATATTGAATCTGGATGTGTTCGTCCTATAACCCAGGCAAATGAGACTTTTCGAGGGAAAAAAGCTCGGAATATTGAAACATGGCATGTTTGTTTGTTGGCATCTACTGAATAACATACTAAAAGTCTCTGAGAGTATTTTTTTTTATTTAATGCACAAAATACACAATTTTACATAGACACAATTATATGTTTTTTTATGTCCCGACTTGATAGAAAATTTCGTGTTAAATCGGGACTCTTCGATATATAAATCAAAAATATTTATTTACATATTAAAACAATATACAGGTAATCAAAACAATATGCAAAATAATCAAAATAATAATAGAAAAATATACAAAATAGTAATAGAAAAATAAAAGTGTATAATACATGTCGGGAATGGAATCAAAAGTTATATAAAAAATAAATATGTATTGGTAGGGGGGTAGGGGGGGATAAAGGTTGTTTTTCAGGATTTTTCACAAATGTCTCCTAAACTATCAGTCCCGCGACAAATGTTATGAATATAAATTGAAATTATCTACAATCAAAATCTTTTTTTTATCGGAGTAATATTTTCGGAGATATAAGGTAGATATGATACAAAAATTCAAGAATAATAAAATATTGGAGATTTTTCGTCCTAGTATTCAGCTAAAACATTTTTTTTTGTTAACTGGTAGGTTTATATAAACATCATAAAAACGAAAGCACCCTTTCTTAAAAGATAAAAAATTTTCATTACAAAATTAATTGAAAAATTACCACATTGCACAATAATGGTGTCGAAGTCTCTAGCAGCTATTTCTGTTTCAATGCCTATGGCTGGCATTTTTTTTACAACCTTCAGATTTCCTTTATTTTGTTAATCTTGTTCGACAAAAAGTGTTCTTGCTGAACCCCACGATTTCATCAAAATTAATGTTACCTGATGTTTTGCTGCTTTTGTTGTGTTTGTTCAGCTCGTTTAGTGCTACTGCTATTGACATAAAAAGCAACAGTGCAATTATTACCATACTGGTTTTTGACGTAAGACACATACTGATTAAAAAGTGCTCATGGGAAAGGCGCCAATTCGTACTTCAACAGATCCTACAAGTCTTTATTACTTTTCATAGTTATTGCATAGACCCAGTGTTACTTGAAATAAATATTGTGAAGTATCTCTCTTGGGTAAGAGTTTCAAACTCAAAGCAATAGGTACTATGAAGAGCCCTCATATCTTGCAAATATAAATGGACGCACTTGACATATCTTAAGTGCTCACTGACATGAATATAAGGAATCATTTGCTGAACACAGCTAAGGTGGGAATCCCCATCACCTGAGTATTCTGCTGCAATATTTTTTTTCATAATAGAAACCATATTAAAGTACTCCACCAATAGGGTGGCAGTGGGTCCGTTGTTTTTCAAAAAACTCAGTTTATTTTTCGTTTTTTCTGGAAGTTAAGATAATTGTGCACTAGTCTTTGAGCATGTCTCAGATCAACGTCTTATATTTTATGTTACCCAATATTTATTTGAATTCAGCCTTTAGTTGATTTGAGACATTGGAACTGTTTAGAATAATTTAGGCTAAAACGATGCTCTTGCTAAGATTGACAGTTTCGGAGATATTTGTAAAAAACTGTCAAAAGGAACGATTATACCCTCCCTCTCGGAACCTTAAGTATGTTATGCAGTAGACACCAACAAATAATCAACAAGTTTCAGAATTTCAGGCTTTTTCCCTCTATCACTTTTTTCAGTTTAATTTGCCCGGGCTGCTAGTAAAAAACACCCTGAGAACATTAGTTTATAAAAAAAAGAATTGATAATTTAATTTTACCTTTGCAAGCAAACGGGCTTTTATCTTTATTGAAGTACTGTTGATTAAAGTTTTACAGTCAATTTAAGTATTACGTGAATAAATAACGACATTTTTAAATGATTGTGCATACATTGAATTTTGAACACTCTGAACTGTACATATTAAAACCAGTGTAAAGGATAAGAAAAAAAGAGATATGCACTAAAACATATATCCATATTCTCACTCCTATGAGTATCATAGACGTTGAATACTTGTTCCATAATTAATTAAGGATTTATATAAATAAGGCAAGAATATAAATTAAATTGAAAAGTACTTTGGATAGATAACAACTATGTATTTTTTTATGCTTTTGTATGCTTTTTAACTTTGCATTGAAAGAACACATTGTTTGTAATTATTACTGTTTTTTTTTATAATTACAAATTGTTTTTTCTCTCAAGTTGTTAAATTTATACAGATATTACAATATTTATTGTGCTTTTGTCGTTAATCGTTAAAAGTAAAAGTGTAAACACGTAAATAAATTTTGTTATGTGCCTGTCCTATAAAAGTTCTTTTACAAAAATCTTTGGGAACATTATTTGAAATTATAAATTATGTGTTTTCTAAATATGTATGCAAATAATATTTTGTTAAAATGAAATGAAAATAATGAACCGAATATTAATAAATATGATATGAGATGTTTATAATGTCTCGGAAATTTATTACTCACTCGCAATCAAAACATTATCATAATTCAATTTTAATAGCTTTATTATTGTACGATAGTAAATCTTGTAGAAAACAACAAATTTATGAATTTAAGATAAAAATACGTCGTTTCTGATGACCGTGTCCAATGTTTGCATGCTTTTTAGTATACGCCGTTCACACTCTAAGACACAAACTTTGCGCGAAATTATAAACGTCAACCAAAGGTCTGTGGTTCGAATCCCACTCTTCCCTTAACTTGATTCCTATTTTCTAATAGTGAGTTATTTACAAATTAAATATTTGGGTTAATCATAAGAACGCAAATATTTCTTTTAAATAAAATAAATAAATATCATTACACAGATACTAAATTAAAATATTTAAAAAACTAATTAAGATTGAAATGTATTTTAACGAAATCTATCATCTTTCTATCACAGGGTCTATTATAAGTCTAAACAAAGAATATTCCTAAAAAAACTAAACAAGTAATTCATAATTAACCGATCTCACAAATAGGCAATATAATTGACGTATTACAACAAAGCTGAAGAACATTTAAGAGAAGGTAATATAGAAGTCTAGGCATTTTTTGGGCTTATGACCTGTCGTTGGCTGGTATATGTGGCCACTTTACACACTGTGTAACATTCACCATTCTGCCCATATTTAAACATCTATATTCCTTCAATTCTTTAATTTGTTGATGTTTGTGAAGTTAAAGAGCTGAATCCTTTATTTATGCGGGTGAGATTAATTTAATTTAAAAATGCTTTCAGTATGTCCAAAAGCTTGCAGACTGGCTGGATTTTCTTCCTAGGGAGTTGTTCATATTTGAATTTGTTGCAACAGAGAGGGAAAACATTTTTGAGAAGGGAATATGAGAGTCTAGGCATTTACAGGGCCTGTCATTGGCTGGTTTAAGTGGCCAATTTACACACTGTGTAACATTCAAGATTCTGCTTATGTTTGAGCATCCACATTTTCTCAACTCTTCCATCTGTTGACTTTTGTGAAGTAAAAGAGCTGAAACCTTTATCATGTAGGTGAGATTCATCCAGCTGAACCAATTCACCCTACTAGGCATCGACTGAAAGCAATTTTCTAATTTTGTATGCATCTTCTTTTACCAGGTAGTCAACTCAACAATGCTTTGAGTATGTCCAAATGCTAGCAGACTGGCTGGATTTTTTCCCTAGGGAGTTGTTCATATTTAAATTGCCAACGACAGGTCATAAGCTCTGTAAATGCTTAGACTCCCATATTCCCTTCTTATAAATGTTTTCCTTGTACTTGGCAAAGCCTTAATTTTTTATTTTTTTAAATTTCTATATTTCTTCAATTATATGAACTTCTTAGTTCAAAATGTACTTTATTTGATAGAGGAAACTTAAGCAGGGATTTCTTCACTGACTGAAATTAAATGAAAATAATCTTATAAGGATTATATATAATTGGATATAAATAAATAAATATAAATAGGATAAAATTTAAACAAATGCAAGTAACTGCCGGTAAATTCTACCAAGTAACTGTCCATGAATTTTTTTTACTAGGACGTGCAAATAAATGCATTTGAATTTTAAATAAATTAAATAATATGGAATTTATAAATTCTCAAAAGATAAAATTAAAAAAAAAAAGGGAATTGTCTCTGTTAAGGTATTAGCTGTGTATTTAATGTGTATATTATCGTATCCAGGCATAACAAACAAAACAATATCTGTGTGAAATAGAAAAAGAACCCTGGAAAAGTGTTTTTATACAAGATGCTACTCACAGGTAAAAGTCCTGAGAAAAATTTAGTCTCGAGTGTACTTGATAAAATATTTGCATACCATGTTTTAGGTCTTGGGTATGATTCCCAAGAAGATAGACATTTAATATATATTTATAAATTTGATTTTTACTGTCAAATAAAAATGATACAGATTAGATGCAATCAGAGTTCCAAATCAGTGCTGAGTGCACTACGGCAAGGATAGAAAAATGATATTGATGATAAAATGTTACAGAATTCTCGGCACATGTGTTTTTTGAATTGGGCGCCATAAAGCCCGAGATCTTGGTTTGTTTTGGTTTTTTTACAGGACCTCAACTCATATTTTTTATTAGTTTTTTATTCATGTCACTAATTGTAGTGCTTTTACGCTTTTAGATTACGCAGACAGGGTATAGTCTAAGCTTATAACTGAGTTGCAAAGTTAAAACCCGCGTTTTGCCAGCGAGTGCCTTGCAAGACATCGAACCCCCTCAAGATGGTCGCAGTGGGTGGTAAATGGTATTTTTAGAACGCAAAGGCGAGAATTTTGAGTTTCAATGGTTTTCTTTTGCAGTGGTGGGTGGAGGAGAGCTTTTTTCAGTAGAGGCCTACTTTTCACACACGCCCTAGATCGTCGCCGTGCTGGGGTCTTTCTGTTTAATATGCGATACTGTGGAGAACAAAATCTCAGCAAACTTTTTTAAATATCTCTTCACTCAAACAAGGTCATTTTTGCTGCTCATATCCATAATACGTATCATCGGCCCCCACTTTTTTTAAGAGAATGATATTGCTGTAACCGTGAATATTGCACAATATTTGACCATGATCCATATGTTTTATGCCAGCTCTCCAATCTATAAATCTAGTAAATGGTAGCTTTAAAAAAATAAGGCCATAGCCTACTGAGGGTTTCAATGGATTTTATTAGTTAAACCTTCTCCAGGTGGCTCATTTTCTTGAGGCAATTCAATTCAATTCATTTATTAAAATATAACATTTACATTACAAACATATATTTAATATGTACATATTATAAAAAAGAAAAAATTCATGAAGTCAAAGTAGTAGAAGAATCCTGCTCCGGAAAACCCCTTTAGATACATAAAACAGATCAATATCCAAAGCGATGTTGTTCAGCATATTGGTAGCCCTTCCAACAGGCATAACCATAGGCAAGTTGGTCCTGTATATCGGAATATGAAACAATCTATGCTGACGTTGTCTTAGATAATTTTCAGGAACATAAAAAACCAATGCTCATCATAATCTCAGAATTATCGATCACACCGCGCAACAATCGATAAAAATGTGTAGTCAAATATACATTCCTTTTAGACTCTAAACTGTTGTAGCCAAGCATACCCTGAAGAAACTCTGTCAAGTAGAGCCAAGGATAATACCCGCACTCTCTCATAAAGAGATATCTTTTAAAGAGATTTTCTCTATCATAAGAGAGTACTTCAGTTCATGTGGCCCCCAAATCATCGAGCCACTCTCGAGTCAACTTCGCACCAAGGAGTTGTAAAGAGTTCTCAGTACGCGGGGATTTTCGAAAACCCTGGCAGTACGAAGAACAAATCCTAGCATTTTCAATGCATTACTACTGATTGTCTCTATGTGATCATGAAATGTCAGGGTGTTCACAAATCTAACGCCCAGATCCTTAACATTCGATGTTCGTATCAGATTCTGGTCATTCATTTTGTAGCGAAAAAATAGAGTTTGTTGGGCCCTAGTGAATGACGTAACTGAACACTTGGAAACATTAAACTTAAGTTTATTTTGCCTGCTCCATTTAGATATATCTGCTTGGAGAAGATGAAAATCGTTAGAAGTTGTCACCTTTAAGAATAGTTTTAAGTCATCCGCAAACAACAGAAAACGCGAGTTCTGATTTAGACCCATGTGATTTTTTTTAGGTAAAGTTACATGAATTCTATTATTTGTAAAAATCGTCTCCAAATCCTGGACATCTTACATGACAACATTCAGTCACAAAACATACCCGTCACTTGGCTTGAGAGACTGCACGAAAACTTTTGAAAAAGTGTGTGGACCATTAATGACGATATTTGCTTAATACCGTTTTCAAAATCATGTAATATCGAATTTCCCATTTTGTTGTAAACGCGAAAAAAATATGGTGTTTTGAAGCGTCAACCGTATTATATTTTAATTTAAAAAAACACAAGTGCCACTCGCCAACCTGTATTCATTGATATTTTTAAAACCAATTGATAAAATTAATCGCTACTCGAAGAGAAAATTTTGCTAACATCGTATATTATAATGTTGTCTGTAAGCGGGACCAACTGACTTTATAGTTGCGGATGAACGCCCCAGGCAAGAAGGGTCACACTATCCCCTCTGACCCCCGACGAGCGTGACCTCGCACTGATTTATGGCCAGCCGAGGCCTTGGTGCAAAGTGCCACCATTTATCCAGTAATTTCACCGTTCTTGTAGTATGAAAGTTAAGTTCTAAAACGGAACGACAAATATTTTTATCGAAATTGTGAAAACTAATTCTAATTAAAAAAACACCCGAAAACCATTATTAACATGGAAGATCTTCAAATAAAAAAAAGAACTGAAAAAATAGCCTCGTAGAACTTTATAATAAATATTAAATATTAACTAACAAATCAGTTTTTTAAACGAATCGGTGTAAAACAAATCTGTTTTTTTTTAAATGTGTACCGCTAAAAAATCTGTGGACTTGCAGTGGGTTACAAAAATTATAACAAATTGTTTAATGAATAAATATTGCTCTACAGCACTGAAAGATAATTATTTATAGTTTTTTATGTTTCTATAAAACTATTAAATAAAATAATGTCATCAGTTTAAAAAATGAGAGATAAAAATTAACAGTAACGTATGTTCACCTACTAAAACTTTAGTCAACAAAACTAAGTATATTTAATCAACCAAGCACGTGTTTTACATATGTATCAACCCAATAACGAAAATTTAATAGACGCGTTACAAGCGCGTAAAGATGGCATTTCAATTTGTAAATTGTTATTTGTCTTTCTAGGCAACTTGATATTTGCTGGAGAGATAATAATAATTTCAGTTTGAGTGTCAAAATAAGAAGTTTACTGGCAAAAAATTTACATATAATTAACTTGGAATACAAGAAAATAACATTAAAAATTGCAGTTACGTTATGGATGTAAAACATACAAACAAATTAGAAAAATACCTTTTTTTTAATTAATGATATTCAATATATATAAAACCAGGAGCTAAAAACATTTTATTGCATCATCCATCAGATGATTATTTTTTTAAAGATGAGACATTATTTTTTTAATTATATGACTAAATGTTGTTTACTTGAATTGCCAAAGAAAAAAATAAAACTGATAATAAACTAGGCATAAATGAAATATTGTACTGGTTCCGATGTTAATTTTAGAAAAATAAATACATTTTATTTAGGCGCGATAAGAATAACTCAAATATTTAAGTGGATACGCGGTGCCAGACAATTTTGATAAATAGGAGTTTTATCATTGTTTTTCTGTTACTCTTTCATTAGGGCCTTCCCAATTATATGTGAAAAAGACAACGGCACGTCGGACTTATTATGCCAAACTGAAATTGGCAAAATCATAAAACGAGTATAAAAAGAGTATCATAATAAAATTTTATCTGTCAATATGTTTTGCATTTTCCAAAAATAGCTATCGTATATCTTATGTCTAGAGACATCAGATAAAACTAGGCGCTTTAAGGTGTTTTTGGATAGTTTTAGTTTTCATAATAAGCTATTTATCAACACGTCAATGGTAAATATCACTATAGTATGTAATCAAATCATTTTTCTAGGCTAGCCACAATTCAGATATAAAATACGGTAATACGTTTGTATGAAGAAAAGTAAGACCACGCTTCCTCTTAAGTATTTAATTTCAATGATTTTATTGCCCAGTTGGTATTCTTATTTGCACCTACCATTCAAGTAGTCTCGGGTTCGATTCCTGACATGGTTGACTATTTTAAATTGTGTGTTTATACTAAAATATTCCATTTTGCCTGGACTGGCATTGCAATTACCCGTAGCGGGCTGGTTCTCCAAGCAAGAAACTTTAAACTGCCGATATCCAAGGTAACCATTGGAAAAATACATAAAAATACTCTCTTTTATACATAGATTTATCTGAATACCACGTATCAATCGGATAAAATACCTAGGCAAAATTGCATTAAAAAAATAAAAAAATACATAATGCTTTAGTCAAAATAGCTGTAGAGTCCTGCTCCAGAAAACTCCTTTGGATACGTGGAACAGATCAACATACGGAGCGATGTTGTATCCCTTGCCTGTAGATGGTAGTCCTTTCAACAGGCGCAGGCGTAACCATCGGCAGGTTAGTCCTATATATTGGAATGTGAAACATTATATGCTGACGCCGTCTCATGTAATTATCAGGAACCAAACGAATGCTCATTATAATCATAAATTTATCGACCATACCGCGCAACAATCGATAAAAATGTGTAGTCAAATACACATTCCTTCTAGTTTATAAACTGTTGTAGCCAAACATACCCTGGACAAACTCGGTTTGGTAGAGCCAAGGATAATACTAGCACTCTTTCATGTAGAGATATCTCAGAAACTCCGTTAGGAGTTTTTCTATCATAAGAAAGTACTTTAGTTCATGTGGCTCCCAAATCGTCGAGCTACTCTCGAGTCTGCTACGCACCAAGGAATACATATACATTTTATATATGTACATATAAGGGCGGGCATATTGACTTAAGGCAATTATTTCCTACTTACCAAAACCGTTTTAGAAAATAAGGAGTGTATGAACATATTATTTAATAAACATTTTTTTTTTCAACTTTAAAATTTTAAAATAAGAAAATAACCTCAAATCTACACTATGCTAGGAAGAACAGAAGGCAATGGGAAAAAAATAGAAGGAGAAAGAAAAAACTTAAATATTTAGATAGTGTCACATCAATCTTGATATTAATGTAAATAAGGAAAGGGCGTCTCTGACATTAGTGGGTAGATTATTCTATCTAGCAGCTACTACTGTGAAAGAGGAGATAAAAAAATTAGAGCGGTGAATAGGTATTAAAAGGGTTCTCTCTTTACTAGGATGAAGAAAGAGTTCATTTTGTGATATGGGTTGGAAGAACTCTCTCAGATAAATAGGCAAAATAGAAATATTCAGAATATTGCGAAGAAGTGAGAGAATGTGAATGTTTATTCTATGCCTGATACTGAGCCAGTGAAGTTGCGTGCGGCATTTGGTTATGTAGTCAAATTTGCGAAGATTAAAGATATAATGTCGGCCTCGTGGTGTAGTGGTTAGCGCGTTTGCCTACCATGCTAGAGATCTCGGATTTAATTCCTGACATGACTGACATGAAACAATTATTTGAAAAGGCGTTTTTACACTAAAATTTTTCATAATCTCTGGACTGGTACCTGAAGCGTACGACTGATAATCTTACTTTAAAACGATAATTAAGATACACGGCGATTGGTGTTCCAATACAGTTCCTTATGCACCATAAGGTTGGGAAAGGGAATGGTGATGATGAAAAATATAACGTTTACAGACATTGTGCAATCGTTCTTATTTATCAAGCAGTTCAAAATTAGCATCCGGATATACATAATCAAGGAGTGGGAGAAGTAAGCTCTGGACCAATTTTTAATTAATTTTGACTAATTTTTCATTTTTTCTAAACTACTGGAGCTAAGCATTTCCAGGATAAAGTCTGACAACAGCGATGGTTCAGAAAGCATAATAGAGTACTTCATCTTAAATCAGAGATCCACCTTCAAGTCTGCGCGTAACAAAATGCATGATCATGATACATTATTGGTGTACCAAAGCAGTGCTTCATGAATTATTAGATGTTTAACGGAAAATAACAATGATGATTAAAAATGTGTTTTTATGTATGCTTAATTTTTAATCGTAATAATTAAATTTATTCACAATAATATCGTTGTGTTATTGCGGCAACATTTTATATTTTTTTATTGGAGAGTTTTATTGTTTTTAATTAAATGATTGAACTTGTTTTGTGTATCTAATGATTTGTGTTATGAAATTGATTACAAAAATGGGTACTATAATTTATTACTTTTGGTCTGAATTGTTTTCTTCGTTTAAACAGATACCTTTTTATTTTTTATTACGAAAAATAGACTAATAAAAATCTTTATTACTTGTTTGTTTGTACGCGCTTTTGGCGTTCGGACGATTATCAAATATCAGCGTTTACTACGCCTGCGTAAAGAACCTACCATGCTTAAGGTCCTGGGTTCTACTCCTGGGAGGGTCAACATAAAAGATTTGTTGACTCATTGGTTTTCACGGATATATTTCACTGTCACTGGACTAGCGCCTGAAATAAAAGACTGATCACCTTGTATTCCTGTAACAGATCGAAATTCCCCATGTTTTATTTAAAAATGCAGTGTCCTACGCAGCACTTAGTGTGGATAATGGTTTGATATTTAAATGTAAATAATAAAAATTGTTACAAATATTTTTATTTGAAAGTTCGGGTTACATTGCATTTAAAAAATAAGATTTCGCAAAATAGGTCAGATTAAATATTTTAAAACTGTTTATTATAATATTTTATTAATATGTATTAGGTGTACACATAATTTGCGTCTGTTTTTTTCAAATTTAAAAATTAGCACCAAAAGTTAAACAAAATGGTATAGGTCAATCGAAAGAAAATTTTCTGCTCTACCAGATGTTTTTTGAAACAAAATTTAAAGCTTTTATTTTTTAATTAAATTATTACTGTACCTATAAACCATGCCGGCCTCGTGGTGTAGTGGTCTGGGCGTTTGTTTACCATGCAAGAGGTCTCGAGTTCGATTCCCGACATGGTTGACGTGAAATATTTATTTTAAAAGTTTTCAGGTTTTTGTTTTATTTTATTTTATTCTTAATAATTCTTAAACTTACTTAGTTACGTTTATATTGTGGTAAAAAAGATTTTCTCATCATTACTGTTATTTTTTATTTATCTACTAATATTAGGTTTCTATCTTACTGTTGCATTCCATTTTGATTACACGTTTTTTTTGCACCACAACAGACCAGGAGGCCCAATTACAGTGGTAATTCACATCACAGAATACCCAGGCTTGAGAAAAATCATATTTACATTTTTATGAGCTCACCGGGAATCGAACCCAGAACCTTCTGTGCGTGAGTCAAGCGTCTTGACCACTACACCATGGAGGCCGCTGCGATTAGTTTAAATTAGGCTTTAATATAGCATATTTTATATTATGTGTTACATTGTGATTTGTTTACGGAACGATTATTTTTTTAATCGTTGATAATGAATAAATCAATATTTTTTTGAACATAATTTGTTTACCTTTAATTAATTAAGGGTTTATACACTTTTGTATAAGAAATTAATTCGTTACCTGTCGATTCGTTTAAATAAAAAAAGTAACATGTTTATTTCGGACCATCCAATAGAACTTTGTACTGTCAAATACACATAAGGCAAAAAGCTCTTTATATAAAATATTTGTAAATTATTTTCTCTATCTTCCCTATCTGTCGCCTGGGGCGCGGGGTGGTGTCCCGGGAGCAAAAATAATTCGACTCTCGACACAAATTAGTCAGGCGTTAATAATGAAATGTTAACGGGGAGGCGGTTAATTACCGCGATGAAAATGAGGAAAAAGTGCCATCTAGCGACGCCAGAAAGCATCTTTTAAAATAGGATTTTTTTTCGCCTCACCCTATTTTAAGAACGGGGAGATCTTTCCTCTCAGATATTTAAAAATGAAAAATGGGTATTTAATTTAAGAGGGTAGATAGTAGATTACGTGTATTGTGTTGTTATTCTTTTCCTTATTTCTTTGTTGTTTTACTAGACCTAAAGCGTAAGATTAATTATTTTGCTTGCCTATGGAAATAATCGAGATCGCTGCATTTAACATAAAAGCGCGAATAAACATGTTTTAAATTTAGAACACATCATGTGTTTTCTCATGTAGAAACGAGCGTAATTTTGAAAGCATAAATAAATAAAATAAAATAATGTGCCAAACAATATTATTTCATTTATATTATTAAACCATTATTGCCGTTTGATATAAGACTTAAAATATATTATATAATTTTTTTAAGTGTGTTTAAATATTTATAGACATTTACTAAACTTCACCATTTCGGAAGATTATCAAATTCTTTTTTGAAGACAACATAAAAATCCAAATTTGTTGTAACCGAGGGGCAATACATTTTTATAGCAGGTTTTTAGTGCAGGTCATAAGCCCTGTAGATGCCTAGACTTCTATATTACCTTCTCTTAAATGTTCTTCATGTCTGTTGTAATATGTTAAATTAAATGGTTGCGACCTTTATCATGTGGGTGAGATTCATTCGGCTGCACCATTTCACGTACTAGGCAACACCTGAAAACATTTTTTAATTTTTAGACTTCTTACACCAGTTAGTTAAATCAACAACATTTTTAGTAGTTCAAACGTTTGAAGACAGACTGGATGTTTATTTTAAATAATATAAAAATAATAGAACATAAAAACCCTTGTTTTTCACAGGTCATAAGACCTGTACAAGATAAGACTTTCATATTATTCCCTTTTAATAAAAACCGATCTCAACATATTTTAATACATTGAAAAATAAATAAATGTAAAAATTCTCTTTGAATAGTAGATTTTCTACCTTTTTAATTTCGGCGTAGAGCTTTATTTGTGTGATGTCCTACCTACTCAAATTATATGTATAACGTATCGATTGTATACCAATCGGAACTTCATAAGGCATTGAGTAAATCCAAAACAAATAATAAAAATAACTTTCATCCAAGTTAAAAAACTAGCCTTTGAAATAAAAATACTTTGATCTATTATACTGATGTGAATGCTAAAAAACTTTACAATAAATTTCCATTAATTTTTTTTTTAAATAATTCGCTTTTAAATCGATTCCATTAAAATTTCAAACGCATATTTAGCGGCGAATAACAATCGTCCCACACAATTTGTGGGAGTGAAGCGTTTCTGGGGAGCGGGATAGCTGCGGGTAAGTGGGACTCAAAGGAAAAAATCCAATTTCCGCGCCATTCTTTCTGACGCTTTCGCGCCATTTCTGCTGTCAGAGCTACACATCCGGTGGGGTAGAGCCGCACAAAAGAAATCTGAATAAAAGTTCTGTCAAAAGTACCCGAGCACCGTGAACGGTGACGAGTAACTAATCCGAACTAATTGGTTGCCTCAAAAAAATAGCCTTGGTTTTAAAGTTATATTATATATTGTACGTTCTGTAGCTCACCATACTTATAAACATGAACGTACTCTTTTATTCATCACTTTAAACCTGTACTTTCTATATGTTTTTATATTTGCTAAAAATCGTGATGTTTTGTTAAACTCATAGAAGGTTAATTGCATCACAAAAGTAAAGATAAAATAAAGTTGGAATTCGTATTGTTATGTTTAAAAAAAATGTATTACTTTCGAAATAATGAAAATAAGCATTGAATTTTTTTTGTATCTGACAAATAATGTCGTACGTGACTACGTAAAGATTTCATAAAAAAGGTCAGATTAAATATTTTTTTACTGTTTATTATAATATTTTATTAATATGTATTAGGTGTGCACATATTTTGCGTCTGCTTTTTTTCAAATTTAAAAATAAGCACCAAAAGTTAAACAAAATGGTATAAGTCAGTCGAAATAAAACTTTCTACTCTACAAGATGTTTTTTGAACGTACGTAGTGCATTATCGTCGAACTATTTTTTGATAACTTTTTTTAACAATTCCGGCGCTATTTCCGAAATGATGCTTTTTAATTTGGCTTTTAGTGCTTTGAGAATTGTTTTTTTTTTCTGTAGGCCAAAGACTAAACTTAGTCCCATTAAAAATAGTTAAATTACGTCAAATTATATGATCTTCGAGGTCAGGAAAAAAATATTAAAAAACTCTTTGCTGCATTATTGTTAACGTCTGCATAGTAAAATTAGTATAACAAGTAGGTCTTTTAGGCTATGAAAATGAATTATACCTACTAAGTTATTGCAATCAGTAATGTTCTTTTTATAAGCTGAATAAAAACATTAAATTTGCATTCCGTCGTCTGTTAAACAAAGAGCTCCAGGATTCATGACCTGTCATTGGAAAGTCTAACTGATCACTTTACGCAATTTATAATGCCCTTGAGGTATAATATTACGAAAATGGCGCTATATAAGTTATACATAATAATAATTGACCATGCTGCTAATGTAACTTAGGTCTATGGATGTAAAATGATATAATTTTAGCAAAGGGGGCGGTAAAATACCCTTAATTTTACGGTAATTTACCGTGGAATATGGAGACTTTTTATTTATTTTTTACTTAGTTCATCTTACCTACCCGCACTGTTTCAGTTTTATTCGAACATATAAGTTAGTTGAAGCATAATAACTGTTTGCTGACATTAAGGTGATTTAATTTTTATCAATTGCAAGCCAAAAACTTTATTTTACATTTTTTGCCACTTTTTAAAAGTTATTAGCTTTTTTACAATTATATTTCAAGATTATAATGATATTTTGTGTCACACAATGGATTTTCTCGAAACAGTTACAATATTGTGACAGCGGTGCAGTGGCGGCTATAAACATAGCTTATATATAAAAAAAGCTGTTTTGATGTGAAAAAGTTGGGGTTTTAAAGTTTAGCAGTGTTGGTCGACTTAGAAACCAAAGGTCAAACCCTTACTCGCATCCAGTGACGCATAAGGCAAAACATTATTAAAAAAACTGCAGCATATATCGATCGTCTGTTACGGGAACGTAAGGTGATCAAAAGTATTACGCTAAAGATAAGTAATCGTGAAACCTAAAAGTAAGATCGTAGGAAAATCCTTAAACTATTGTCCCTCGCGTCATCATCCTTGAAAAATGGCTCTTAAAATCAGTTTTCGTCTTATGCTTTTTTCCGTTTAGATTTCAAAGAAATATATACATGCATATTATATTTTTTACCCTTTATTACCCATCAATTCACAGGACATTAAATGGTTTACATTTTGTCAGCCCGATCACTGTAATTTTGTATGCAATGAAATTGACAAACATTGTTTAATCAGCTCCCTGTATGTTATGCTTCTAAAAAAAGGCAGTTCTACTTTCAATTGTATTCATTTTTTGCTAAGTATCTAAACCAGCTAAGACCTTCATTGGAGTGGGCGAGAGTTTTCTGGATTTTTAATTACCGGGAAACGTTTTTTATTTTTTTCTACTTCTTTTGATAGTATTTTTGTTATAAATGTATAAAAACAAATGACATGGAAATTTGTCATCATTTCCTCACTTTCCTAATTATTTCCCTCCCTCTTTCCCTGCTGTCCAACCTCCTGTCACCCGTCTATTCCCTGTCCGTCCAATGAATGGCACGCCGAATTATTCACAGAAATATGTGCGGTGACAGCTTTCATTGCCTCGTTTTACTATGACAGCTAAAAAAGGAAGTGACGTGTTTCAGAAAACTTTTTTTGCCTCAATTTATTGTGACATGTGTGTTTTCGGAATTGTCATTTCAGAAGGCTGACACGGCTCTGTGTTCTGTGTCACGTGGCGTCTAATTGGATTTAGAAATACCGCGACACTGTTTCAAATTACTAAACAAGGAGTCGACTACCAAATGTGACCATAAAATTCAACACACTCATTAATTCTCAGAATGTCCAAATGAAAATGGTTTATAACCTAACGGATTATTGGAATATTACAACCGAAATATAGAAGCTTTTTTTGGCATTTAGATAAATAGGGTGTCACTAAAATTAATAAAATAAGTTAAATACATATAAGTTGGAATGGCAAATTGACCAAACACCCTGCTAGAATTAACCTTTTCGAAACTTCTAGATGGAGGTTCTGCAGTGCAGATAAGGAAACTTCTATACACATTCTATGTTTTTATTTATTTATTTTTATTTTTCGCTTACAAACTATAATTAATAATAAAAAGAATGTGACCACACTGGAGTTTCCCGTGCCGAGGACAGTTAACAATTTAGTTTTTTAAATTACATTTGAGAATAAACAAAGAAGACTAACGTAAAAAACAAACATAATTAACAAATATTCAGACAGTTTTAAAAACAAGGTATTTATGTACATCTATATTATTTATATTACAAAACACACAATGAAAACAACAAAAACCTAACAAAAGCTATACAGTTGTGGAGCAGTTGATTCAGCATTGGTATGGGCCAATGAGACAATCCATTTTACTTCTACCAACTCCACTATCCATTTTTTTATAGCCTTTTTAAACATTTTCTCATTACTAATTGCTTTAATTGATAGTGGAAGTAGGTTATAGATTTTAATTGAATAATACTCAAACTCCTTTTGTCCGAAAGTGTTATTAGTTTGTATTTGTTTAAGTTGTTTATGTGTTGAGGATCTAGTGATTATAGTGATACATGTTTATGTAATACTTTACATAATAACCTTATCCTCAGGGGACCACTGGTTAAACCAGAGGACGTTAAAAAGCTCGTGTTTTACCTAATAGCCCGATAATTTAAGGATATGTGCATGGAGGGGTAGATTTAGCAAAATATAAACTCTTGCCTTCCACACAGTAGCCAGGCTTTTTATAGACCTGGGCTTGGAGGGCGAGAACTATTTACGGGGACCCGTCACAATAGATCTTCACAGGCCGCAGTGACGTCAGGAGCTTGCAAAGCACTGACCCCCACAACTAAGAATAAAATCAAGCATATGTTTAGTATGCAGCTCCACTCTACACATAAGGGCAGTGGAAGGTTAGGGAGGTATACGAGTGAAAAAAAATAATTCAACAACGTCAAACCGTCACACCGTAAGGTAAGGCAAAGAGAATAGTACTCCATATCACTCTGTCTTTTCAAAACGTCGCTCTTTTACATTTATTCATCTTCTCATTCACACGCGCCAATTATTTTGATTTTTGATCTATCCGTCTTCAAGTATTTGTTAGATTTGGTCATGTCATGTTTTATTCGGTCTACTTTAATTTTTGTAATTATCAACATTCGCATAGTTTATCTTTTTGGCCGGTCTTTCGGTATCCATAGATAATATAAAAGCAAATGTTAATAACTTTAAAAATTAAACAATCTGTTTCTCAAAGCATTATTGAACTGAATTATCGGTTTGATTACATCCAATTTATTCGGCTGATTGATAACTCACTTTGTTAGCAAAAATTTATTTTCCAATAAATGTTAAATTCTCCATTTAAAAATGTCACCAGTCAAAACATGAATAAAGGTTTGTTTCAATAATCCTCCACCCACCATGACGGCGTGTGACAGCTCTGGTGGTAAAATTTCAATACTCAAACAGAATTTTTCAGTATCATTTTGCATTTTAAATTATTCAAACTTTTCAATGTTATATTTGTATATTTTTTTTCTCTTGAACGTTTATCTTTAATTCAATACAAAAACATTTTCTTTGTCCTTTCTTTATATATATAATTTCTCTGTGCGTTTGATGTCACTGAACTCCTCCTAAACAACTTTACCGATTTACGTGCGGTTTTCAGAGAAATATAGATCATTGCGCTGTACGTGCTCATAGATTTTAAAATCTTTAATCAAATATGTAAAAAATAAGTAAGTAGCATAAATGTTTTATTCATCGATCTACCAGGGTTGCATTTGAGGGGAATGAATTTACAAAACAATGAAAAAATGTTGTTTTTTTGTGAATAATAAAAGTTTGTTTTTTATTGTTTACATACGGCATTTGTTTTTTGGTGGATATCAGATTCTCTCCTTAAATTCCTTATAATTTCTACCCATTATTTTTTTTTTTACTGGATTTTTCGAAATACTAAAATAACATTAAATTAAATACATTTTAAAAATTGTATTCCTACATAAGTACGCCCCTCTGTTGGTGAGAAGAGCGAAGTTTGACGTTTGAAAAAGAATGTAATATTTAAAAAAATATTTATTTTATGTTTTGGAATTCAACCATAAACAAGTACCTAGGTACCTACTTAAATTGAATATTTGAATTTTTATAATTTTTAGTTATGGAATTTAATCACAAACAAGTATCTAGGTGTCTACTTATGAATGAAAAGTTTTTTGCCAAACTACCAATGTTCTATTGCTAGCAAGCAAACCAATGTTCCGGCAGGACAACTTCTGTCGGGTCCGCTAGTATTATATAATTTTTATATTTTTTTCTTGTACTACTCTATCTTAATAAAACAAATTATTCTGCCTTCGAATGTTTAGTAGTGTACGTTACTTCGCTAAGCAACAGTTTCATAAGGAAGCGGTGCCGTTATATAGCGACCACGATATGCCATAATACGGGGGGCGTTACAAGACAGACGTATTAACAGTGACTAGTAATGTCAAAGAGAGCGTTGCCGTTATTCAGTGGTCGTGATTACTAATTTTGTAAATTGATCAACTATTTTTTTTATATTCTATTAAGAGATGTTTAAACATTATTTAACAGAGCGTGCATATCAAGGTGTAGGTGCTAACTTATAATTTTTTTACAAAATCAATAAAAACTTCTACATTTTTTTATAGTCCAAATCACGTTTGCACTCATTTTCAGACACAAAAATATTCACTTCTACTCGAGGTAAAATCAACGCTTTCTAGGAAAACTGCGCTATCTTGTTTGTGCAGGCAACGTTTTAATGACATCATCCACCGCTACATGATGGCCACTATATGACGGCACTGCTCTATTGGGAAACCATAGCTTTTATTTGTTTACGTATATACGAAAAAAGATATTTAAAAACTTTGTTTTTCTTAACAGTTCTTTAGCGAAAAAATGTTTAGAGAATTTTATTATTCAATTTCTCAATTCAATTGAAGTTAGAATAATTTCATTTAAATACTTTTTATTAAACCTTATTCATAATTTTAAGTGCGTTCGGCGCTATATAACTATTCAAATTACAGCGTTTCTTGATCGTGTGATAGATACAAGCTTACGCGTCAAATACCAGTTCAAAAACATTGGAACACTACAGTAGAATTTGAACCCATCTTGTTTTTAATTATCCTTTTTTAAAATCAAATCCAGAACCTCAGTCGCTAAATGCGCTAATTAATATATTACAAGGCGGGCATTTTAGACTTCATTTTTTGTTTGCTTATGTTTCCTACGAAACCAATTTTATTCAGACTTTCACTTACAAACACATTATTTTCTTTTTTAAATAAAATTACAAGCAAACAAATTAGGAATGAAAGATAACGACATCTTGAGGGAGTTTTGAAATACGATACTTATTTCAAGATGGCCTCTTTCAATATAACATTAAAATGTCGCAACGAATTTGAGTATCATCCAATGGGAGTTTTATTTTATTATGGAAATAAAACATACGCCTTACATTTTCTTCTTCAAATGTCATAGAAAGTTTATCGTTATTATGTTTCATACATGGCTACCGGAATTACATTACCTGTACACCAAAACGGTTGTATTTGAACAAAATTTTGTTCATCTGTATATGTGATTATTATTATCTTCATTATTATGCATCTTTACGCACCCAGTAGCGCATAGGGAACTGCACTGGTAAACTAAACGCGCACTCTATTCTTACGTTTGTTATGATCTGTAACGATTTGACGATTTGTTACAATTTGTTACGATTTGTTACGATTTGACGATTTGTTACGATCAATTTTGCGCTTCAGGTGCCAGTCCAAAATCAAAACAAACAGACACAAATAAACCATCACTCCGTTTGACCGCAGGGGTAGGCAGAAAGGATAGAACGCCATATCACTTTTTTTTTTGCACCACAACAGGCTAGGAGGCCTGATTACAGTGGTGAATTACATCACAGAATACCCAGGCTTGAGAAAAAACACATTTTCATCTTTTGTGTTCTCACCGGGAATTAAACCCGGAACCTTCCGTGCGTGAATTCAAGCATCTTGACCACTACACTACAGAGGCCGCCGATATTTGCACACAAATCTCACTTCCTCTACATTCATATATCTTCTCCTGCACGCGCGCTGATTATTCCGACGTGTGACATGTCCATCTTCAAGTATTTGTTGGATTTAGTCATGCCATGTCTTTCTTGGTTTTTCTCTATTTCTGCATCCATTAACATTTGCATTGTTAATCTTTTTAGCCGTTCTTTCGCTATCCATGTCTATAACTATATAAGGACATTCAATCCATCTAATCTTCACATTCGTTTGAAAATGCCCTAACATGGCGAAACAATTGTCACGAAATTTTTGTTATATTTGTAAAAATAAAATAAAGTGTTCAGTAGACTTAAATCAGTGAGTGATTTCCTATATTATAAATTCGAATATCTAGTTCTACAAAATAATCACCAATTCAATCATTATATAATAATGTTTCAGGCGTTCTTTAAAAGTGACCAAGGAAGGAAGTGCATGTTTTATACAAATTGGTAGCTCACTCAAAAGGCTGATATCTTGAACAGAAAATACATTGCAAAAGACTAACGTGGTATGTCGAGAAATGGAATGTGTTCTCTTCAGAGAAGAGCAAAGTGATATACCATGATCAGAAACGTACATGAAATTCTCAGCAAGATATTTTGGTGCGCAAGGTTGTGAAGAACGTTATAAATAAGTCAGAGAGTTTGAAAGTTTATGCGCTAATTCAAACGAAACCAATAGTTTGCTGCAAAAGGGTGATATGTAGTGTGTTGATTTGTACTGGTGGTTTAATTTAAGCTAAAACGTTAAAAAAACTCACACTAAAGCATTTAAAATCTACAGGATGTTGATTTAAAAAAGGCTGTATATAATTTGAACCAAATGTGCTATATTTTTTTTAATTCTGTGTTGGATAAGAGGGTTGTGTATATGAAAAGCAATACAATGGCTTAAGAAAATGTAAAGATTAATACTGAATCTAGGGACGAACAAAAATTTCATTTGGCGTCCCTCAAGGAAGCATACTTGGACCAATATTGTTTCTCATCTCTATAAATGATCTTAGCAATTTATCTATAAAAGGCTCTATAATTAGTTTCGCTAATGATACTGTGCTACTATCTCAAAGAAACTAATATGATATTGTGTTTGAAAAGGCTAAAAATGACTTAAACTTACTAAAAAAATGGTTAGACTTAAATTATCTAACACCAAATCACTCGAAAACAAAATACATACAATTTCAAATTAATAATAAAGACATATATAATCCAAATCTTTCCATAACTATTCACAACTTTGATAACAATATTCAAATTCTAGGTATTAAATGAGTTGACTAAATTAAATATTTAGGAATTTACATAAACAGGGATTTAAGATGGACTAATCAAATCGAACATATTAAAAATAAATTGAAAAAGCAAATTTACTTTTTTAAAACCATAAGAAATATAATAAGCCTAAAAGAACTTGTAAAAATATATTACGCAATAACTCAATAAGTTTTGGAATATGGGATAATTGGATGGGGATGTGCAAATGATACAATGATCAAGCAAATAATAATTGCACAAAACGCTTTAATCAAAATTACCTTAAGAGTCCCAATCAGAACAAGCTCCCTCAGTATATTTGAAAATCTTAATGTAAAATCCATAAAACAACTTTATGTAAAAGCTCTGTTACTATACGCCCGTAAACAATATTCTCTACCTTCCGTTACAAACACAAGAAATACTAGATACTCCACCCTGGTGCTGCAAAAAAATACAAAAATAAATACAACCTTCGGTCAAAGAGGATTGGCCTCGGTTAAAGTGTACAATCTACTTCCATTATCCATTAGGACAATTAGTTAGTTCTTACAATATAACATTACTATTAAGAAATGGATAGTGGGGGTGAGTTGCACACGGATCAATTAGTGGATCAAGCCAAATAGGTAAAATGTGTGTACTGTTTATGAAATTTGTTCTATTGGTCTATATTAATTGGTTAGGTTTTTTATGATTATTTTAGTTTATATTTTTTATTTTGTTAATGAAAATTAGGTTAATTGGATTAATTACCTTTTTTATTGTTATTATTATGTTAACTTTTGACTAAAATGTTTCTCTCGGCACGGGACACCCCAGTGAGGGAACATTATTCTGTATAAAAAAAAGAATACAAACAGTGTAAAAGTATAAATAAATAAATAATGCATATGCCGTGTAATATTATACCATGGGCTTATTCACGGATACTACACAATACGTATGTGTAAGTATAGCGCACGCGCCAGCTTATAAAAATCCACCAATAAGGTGATTTAAAATGTATTAAACAATCGTGCTCCAAGCTATCACATAATTTGTTTTTTTTTTGCACCACAACAGGTCAACAGGCCCAATTACAGTGGTAATTTTCATCACAGGATACCCAGGCTTGCGAAAAATTACATTTAATTTAAGTGTTCTCACCGGGAATCGAACTCTAATTTTGAAAGTAAAATCAATTAATTTTAACATCGTAACTTTTCATGTTGATAGCATAATATTAATTATTATGGCCTTGAAGTTTGAAAGCTTTGGCTTTACTATATGGACACTATGCACTGTCAAAGTTCGAGCGCCCCTATTGGAAAACCCTATACAAACAAAAAAACATATTTTTTTTACTACCACAAGCTCCCCTTCCAAAATTTTCTTTCAGATGAAATTTTAAAGTGGAGACGAATAAAGAAAACGAAGCGCGGAATAATGAAATTCAAACCAAAAGTGAAGTGATAAGATCCACCGGAGAAAAGTTTTACGTTACATCCGGTATATTCTAAAATCGTTACAAACCTCATCAAAATGTTTCCGTCTCGTTCTTTTTCTGCGTTTAAGCTTGGAGGTGTGAATAAGATAGGATGTTTTTGAGAAAAATACTATTGTCAGCGCTTATACTGGATGTCTCGAGGGATAGAGGGGGGTGTAAACAAGGGGTAGAAAAAACATACGGTGCATTTTCGCATTACAGGTAATGGGTGCAGATATGTGTTTTTTTTATACCGTATGAGTGGATATACAGTTTAACATATATATAAGAGCTTTTAGTGAATAAAAAATATTGTAGAGATCGTGCCATAAAAATACCCCTTCTTTTTTACACACTCTTAAATTATTATCATTAATTAAATATCAAGAGCAATTTATTCATATCATATCTGAATCATTTTTTCGAATGGAAAGTAAGGCTATTAATCAAACACCTCAGGCACCAGACAAAGACCACTGAAATATTGCAGTGTAGAACCACATTTCACCCCAATATAAATTTTACGTCCACGCTGCCAGGAATCGAACCTGCAATTTAAAGCATCGTAAGCAAGCGTGCTAACCACAATAATTGAAATTGAACACTAAAATTTTAAATCACCAATTGCACAGGTGTAAGTATATTATGTAACTGCTTTTCTTAAAAAAATAGTTATTTCGAGTTGTGCACACTGTTATGTGGTCCGATTTTTTTATTTTTTTTACGATTTTGTTTCTAAATTGGCCTCCAACCGAAAAATAAAATTTAAGATTTTTTTTTCGTTTCAATATATGTGTGAAAAAAAAACTTTATGAAATTAATACTGAAATAGAAGTAGTTTTTTCTGTAAAAATAAGCATTTGCGTTCTTACGATTTACCCAAATATTTCAATTATGTGGAATTTTTTTAATGAGTTGTAAAATAACTCACTAATAGGAAATAGGAACCAAGTTGTCGTAGAGCGGGTTGCGAACCTTGAACATCTGATCTGTGAATCCGTGACGACAGCCGCGGGAACGCAACCTGTTTAAAATTTAAACTTGATACAAAATGCACACTTATTAATATTAAATTATTTGTTATTTTTAATCATGGAAATTTAATTTGGGATTTGTTGGAAAAATACTCGGATTTCTTCATTACCCATAAAAAGTTCTAAGTATTGTACATCAAACAAACGTCGTAATTTATTTCACGTGGTAAATGAGAACAAAAAAATGAGTAACATAATTCGTCTCGAAAAATATGCCAAAATAACAAACGGCGCTTTCAAAATTAAATTGATACTTAAAAATTTTCGCGAAATAAATTTATTGCGTTCGCAATATTTTTGGCCTTGTTCCGTGAGTAAACCATACACCGTACCATCGTAATTCATTAATTCTCTTCACTTTAATAACAATCCCGGCCCCTTAGACAATGAGAAATCGCCTAATATCAACGCAGATGAGACTTTTACGACTTAACATTTTTCAAACCACGCTTTTGCATACGGAGATCATAAATAACGAAAACAGGAGCAAGAGGTGATCAGTTTAGCCCCCTTCTCTCTTTAGGGGTTGGGTGGGGTGTTACACACCCCTCTGGGTGAAATATACCCACCGGGGTGAACTTTGATGTTAATTATTCCATTTAGTTTACTGCCGCGCCACCACTCGTCGCCTTACCAAAGTGGTGCGGGGCAAAAAAAAATCAGCGATTCTCAAATTAATACATCTCTTTCAAAATTATTTTCATGCCTTTATAAAATTCGTTGTAGATGGTTGAATTTAACCACACATTGATACTATAATATTTCGTAATCTATCATTGATGGGCTGGCTGTTAAATATTGTAACAATTTTTGGAAAAAAAACGCTGCCGTGCTGTAAATCGAAAATATATAAAATCTTTAAAACAATAATTACGATAGTATTTTAAATCCAGGAGTGAAACGCATACTCAAATTGTGGTTGCAGGAGAAAAAATACCAATTGGAATTTAATGAAATGTGTCATTATCAAACAAAATTGAAAATGAAGGTTAATTATTGGATAAAAATTATTTAAGAAAGAATTGCATGCTTGCAATTTAGCGGGACTTAGCGGGACGGGAAGAAAAACATTATTTTTAAAAGTTTGCTTTTTTTTAAATTTCTTTTTTCTTAAATATATTTATATATATATATGTATATATATATAATTATATTCTAATAAAGGTTTACAAGTTTTAAAAATAAATAACTCAAACCGGGAAACGCCTAAAAATATTATTTTTTTTGTGTTTTACTAATTTTTACATAATTGCACTTTTTAGTATTTAAAATTATTGTTTTTTTTTTTTTAATAAAATTATATCTTTTTTCCATCTATTACACAAATAGGAAATAAACATTCAAAACATCTTTTTTGTATTTAATTAATCAAATACTATATTTGGAGATCGTGCTTTTGCCGTTGCCGGCACTTCTGCCTGGAACCAATTGCCTTTAAGCTTACGAATCATCGACAGTCCCAGTCAGTTCAGATCCAAACTAAAATCTCACTTCTTTAGATTATCATAACTTCAATTTCAAATCAGAAAATATAGTACGTCACTTTAATTTAGTTAGAATGTAAGTTTAAGTATACAATTTTAAAGCGCTCTTAAAGTGATTTTTCACAAAAATGGCCCTTTATAAATCAGCCAAGTAATAATAATAAATCATTTATGTAATCATTGCGTTCAACTGTGTATGCTTAATTATCTTTCAACATTTAGTTGTCATTAGGAGATTATAGTAGAGTAGAAATGCGCATTTGCATGCATATGTATATGCACTTTTTATAAAAAAACGTTTTTTTATACCTTCATTTATTTTTTGAAATATATGTGTATTTTGTACTTAAATTTTTAATATTGTAATCCCACAGCAAGCACAAGAGGTTGCTTCTTTTTGGGTGTGGTATTTTCGTTTATTTTTTTTGTTTCTGTACTTTTGCTTTATTATGTATTTCTTTTTGTCAACATGTTGTAACTCTTTTACATTATTAAATAAAAAAATTAAAAAAATAAAATTAAAATATTATTTTAATTGTTGTTTCATTTTATTTTTATTTTTTAGAAAAACCAGACATACAAAAAAATTTATGCAAATATTTATTTACAGGCTTTTTTCTAATTAATTCATTTTCATGATGTCAATACCAACAAAAGTGTGTAGCATTTTTCATTAAACCATGATTAGATAATAGTCGCACTGATGATGAAATTTTTCAATTTCACAGCCATCTTCAGTTCGTGACGACAGCGACATTATTCTAGCACCACAACTGAATAACATGAATGGTATAAATTGAAATATTTTATTATTAGATAGGTAAATAAGTCAATATTTTTCACAATTTATTGACATCAAAAAACCGTTTTTTATTATATTTCAGGTATACGAGTACCCGATTAAAAAGTTTTAGGATCTCTGAACAGGGCAAGTCTAACTATCCGCGCCAGATGCAACGAGGAAGAAAATATCAGTTTATTTTACCTTCTGAAGTGGATCGTTTCTACTGAAACTTTCGCGGAGTCCCGTGGGATATGCATGTGTTTATAGGAATAACCGCCCTAGGTATCTTGAACATATTCAGTACAAAAATACACGGCTGGAAGAGATACTCCTAACACGAGACATGACAGAAAACAGTTCGATAATTATCATACATTACATATAGTTGGATGATTTATATAGCGCCATTTTTGTGAAAATCGCCTCAAAGGTGCTCTACAATTAGTAAATATCCCAGCACGTCTTGCAGCTACAGAGCGCATTGACAGTTAGAAATTTAGGCCCCATTTACACATTTTAAAAATTGACAAATAAAGTTAGTGTATTAATGATACTTAAAAAAAATTAAAAATATATGAATAGTAAAAAGGAGTAAGATTACAACACGTCTTGTAGCTACTAAGTGCATAGACGATTGGAATTCTAGACCCCATTTACTTTAAAATATTGTATATTATTATGATAAACTCAACAAACGCATACCCAAATGCACAACAATATTTTCCAATTTTAAAGCTCGCTCCCATACATAAGCGTCGGCGCCAGGACTCCATTGTGACCTGCTGATTTCGCCGACTGAAGCAGATTTGAAAAATCGACATAGGCCTTTGATATTATATTGTATATTTTAGTCACAAATTTAATATCTCGAGGGGGATGGCCACTCGAGATGGGCGTTTCGGTTATTTACGTCTTGTATGGCTGCGTTGTCACACTAGGCTACATACAATACAAGATTTGTTATACCTCTCTTATTTTTTTAAATAAAAATTGGACGAATATATTCAGAAAAGAACCAACTGTCAAATTACGTCATCACTTCCTTGTCTTTACTTAATGGCGCATAATCCACTGCATGGCTATTGCACCCAGCGTAACATGATCGTTTTTTTTTTGCATGATAGCCAGTGCAAGAACTATGAAATATTGCAGTGTAGAGTAGATTAAAACTTTGTATGTACAGGAATTACAGCAGCAACTATAACTATTCTCTCATGGAACTTTTTCTGAATCGGATGAGTCTTTCAAAACGTCGATTTGATCCAGGTTTAATTTTCGTCTTTAATATACTCAATGGTGCATATGATGTCTTTCCAACAAATACCTCACGTGGACTAAGAAATAATAAAATTATGTTTCTCGGTTATAATAGGTATTAATTTTCAGTACTCCGGTTTAGTATTTATTTTTTATCTTATAATTGCGATATCATTTACTTATTTTTTGCTTTTTTACATTTTTCTAAATATTTTTTTGAAAACATAAATTGTATGTACTTTTTTTCGCTCCTTATATTTAAGTTAGTAGTTTGTTTGTTTGCGGTCATTCCATTGGCTTGTTTTGATCATATGATGTCGATATGACAAGTAGGTAGAACATACCGAGGTAAGATACAGATAGTACAAAGGTTATGTATACCGTCTCGATATTTACATATGAAGATAGCGTTCATAATCGAGGCACTGGAATCGATATTGAGAGAAACTGTAACTTTTTTTCATGTTTTGTCGGTTATTGTCTAATTATTATTATACAACTATATAGTGTTTTCATATGATTTAATGTAAAGGATCTTTACCGACAAGCCATATTAAATGGCTTGGTGAGTCCTGTAAAAAAAAAAAATGTAAGTAAAAATAATAAAAATGTAATGTTGTATAAAAAAAAAAAGACTTATTATAATTTTCAGGCACCTCTATCCAGAATAATCAGATTTGTTAACGAAAATCAGGATCTCAATTATTTTGATAAGAAGAGAGTGATTAATTTGGGGATTTTTATTTTGTGCATGCGTTACACTTCGCTTCATATCTGGCCACTCTAATAATTAAATAAATAAACTTCGTGAAACCAAACATGATGATTTTAATTGAAAATATTATTGCGATCTTAAGCATTATTCTAAACACCAGGTTGAATTGACCGAACCGTATTCATTTTTTTCCGTTTTTAAACAGTTTTATATATCATTTGATGTTTAATCATCAATGTGGCAATTATATGAAGCAAAAATTAGTAGCATATAAAAATTCAATATCCTGAAGTTAACTACTCTCCAGGGGATAGAGAAGATTCAGAATACCACCAGGGGATCCCATAATGTTTGTCCAATATACCTATTTGATTGTCTTTGCTTTCTATTTTTATTGTTGCATTTCTAGTTACTGTATATGATTGTTTTCATTATAACTAAAATGGATTTCATCCGTAAATCAATTAAAATGAAATACTCTTATATAAAGTATACCCAATATTTATATACAGTTGCTGCTGGATAGGAAATGTATTATTGGAATACGATCCATCGGAAAATTATCCCGATCTGAGATCAGTTATAACAGTTATCTAGAATTACATATGTTGGTAATAATTATTGAATGATACGCGATGACGATTACTTAAGTAAGATTTTTTTTTCAGTGAGTTTACTAGGTTAGTATAATTCCTAAAAAAAAGCGTTAGAAATTAAACTGCACGTAGTTGCTGGGGGTTGTCGGCGTGGAAAAAAGAGTGGTCTTTATGGTTTTGCATTCTGTGCGTGTTTAGTTACAGTATCAATGACAAATATTTTCAACCATGACAAAGAAGGTCGTTGATTTATCATCGGCGGGTTCAAGTGATCTCTCAACATTTGAGGCAGATATATATGATTTTTACACATATGTATCATTTAAATAATAAAAGAAAACATATACTAGTAAAGATCATAAATACCCAAACCTGATCGTGAATTTTCATAATTTAATTTAAAATATTTTAGGCAATACCAAGTAGGCGAAATAATTTTATGAAATTTTACCTATATCAATAAAAGTTTAAGGTCTTTTATTTATTTTTGAAACATACGGTAAAGTTACATAATTTAATATTTTACACAGTTAGACTTAATTCTAATGGACCAGTGAAGTTTCCATATTATAAAGTATATTAATGTAAGTACAAAAAAGAGAAGGAAAAAAAACGTAAATGGAAGTTATTTAAAAATTCAAATTAAAATAAAAAAAGGTATTTTAAAGTTTGTAGTTAGTATTTACAAGTGGAAATAATATTAAAAATGAAGATAATTTGTATAAGTCATTAAAAGTTAAGAATTAAAATAAAAAATGAAAAATATGCTCAAATGTAAAAATAAAATAAAATATTAATAACATTTTTAAAAAGGAAAAACATAAATATACACATAAATATTTTAAGGGATTCAAAGAAACAATGAGAAGAATCTTTAAATGAAATATATGTCAATTTAAAAAACATCTTCAAAATTAATGACACATTATAGTAAGAGCAGCAATATATTGATTTTATATACAATACAACATAAGTTATTAAAACTAGTTTAAAAGTATAACAACATTTCAATGCAGTAGAGAAAAATATAGAATAACAGGTATAGCAAGTAATCTTTAAAATTTGAAAAAGCAATATAAGGAGAAGATTTCAAACCAAGAGTAGTTGATAAAATTTCATTAAAGCGATTTTAGCAGTAATAAAAACCAATAGGCCGAAATAGTTGATTAAATAAATATCAACTATAGATAGCCTAAACCTGGCGGCAAAATTTGATTCAGGATACTGCATAACACTGCTCGATATTAGGAATACTGCTTTACCCACCATTAAGCTAATGGAAGTCTCGATCTAAGCTTATGAATATTCAATATTAATCGAGTATAATGTAAATATGTTTTTGATGAACGAAAATTTGTTGTTACTAAAATATTAAATAATAATAATAATATTGTAAACAAATCTCTCGAACTTCTCGATTTTATCAATAAAGTGACGATAGACTTCAAAAATATTAATACCATCAAAACTCTTTATTGCTCACTAGTTCGACCCTATCTAGAATACGCTTTTCCTATTTGGTATCCATTCTCCAGGACTCACATTGACCACATTGAGTATGTCCAGCGCCGTTTTCTAAAAAAAGTGGCATAATTACTCGGATTACAAAGGTGTTATTATTTCTATTTTGAAATACAGCAATCTCTTAATCTGTCTTCATTGGAGAAACGTAGAACTGAGATGGACCTTTTATGCATTTTCAAAATACTTAATGCCATAAGTGATGTCCCATCTCTGTTGCAATCAATTTCTTTTCATGTTACCAACCATGTCACCAAAAGTCAAAATCTTCTAAGAGCAACTTGTGTTTTTATGCCCCAATGTCCAGAATGTGTAGATTAGTAAATTCATCACACAACTTGGAATTCTTTGGGATAGATCTTCTGGCTTTTCGTTGATCTCTTCGCGACTAAACAGTGTGGGATGAAATTGGATTGGCATGGTTTAGCTCGAAGTCTTATGTCTTTCGTTTTTATGAATATATTGTATACCATTATTGTTTTGCCCTTGTTTGTCTTTGCTAAATAGTTTTATGTTCTTTTTGTTCAGTTTCTTGCATTTATGTTTCTTCATGTAACTGTTGTAATTGGCTTAGGCCGTATATATAATAAATAAAATAAAGCCACTTTAGCAGTAATAAAAACCGATAGGCCTAAATAGTTTATTAAATATATATCAACTGTAGATACCCTAAACTTGGCGGCAAAATTTGATTCAGGATACTGCATAACACTGCTCGATATAAGGAATACTGCTTTACCCACCATTAAGCTACTCGAAGTCTCGATCTAAGCTTATAAATATTTCATATTAATCGAGTATAAAGTAAATATGTTTTTGATGAACGAAAATTTTTTGTTACTAAAATGTTAAAATTACGATAATAATCCAAAATCATTTGCGTACGTTCTCATTTTATTCCATTACAACGGTGATTGATTACCTAACCTGTCCTTTACGAAATAGATGTAAAGATGGAAGAAAGATGAGAGATTTCAGACACTTTCGCCTGATCATCGTGGCTGATTGATGATGACAGTTAACTGATAGGGTTGATCAAGAAACCATGCACACATACCATTTTATAAAATTACCCACGTAGTACCCACATCGTTAGCCTTTTCCGTCAAAGTGTTGACGGTTGAATTTATTTTAGCCAATATCTAAAATCATTCATTTATTTATATTCTAATTATATATTTTTTATTGTAGACATGACATATTATGGATAACCCTTAGGTAGTTTATCGAGATTATAAAAACTTTTTGAGAAGTATTGTGAAGTCTAGGCATATGATAATTTAAAATTGTTTGTTGGGGTGTTGTTTATATAAATATTTCAGTATCTCATCTTTATATGTTTAATTTTTTTGTACGTGTGTATGTCACTGAACTCCTCCTAAACGGCTGGACCGATTTTTATCAATGTTTTTGTATGTGCTCGAGTGGGTACCTGAATAGTTTTAATTCACAATAGGACCCGGCAGGTGGCTTTGCGATCTCAATGTCAAATGTCACTTAGTGTGTGGTTTATCGAAAATTTTGATGTCGAAAAAACGTTTGCTGAACCAGCTAATAGCAGCCATGCCAAAGTTCGGGCAGGACAACGTCTGTCAGGTCCGTTAGTATTCTATAAGAGTATTTTAGAAAATTCTCATTAAGGTTACATTTAAAACATCAACAACATGTAAAAAATTCAAGTTACCAAGGTAAGAAATTTATACATTTTTAAATTCTGTCATTGAATAATTTTAAAAAAAAAACAAAATTCAATTCAGTATATCTTGAATATTTCAAAATAATGGAGGACACTGCTACGAGACATTGTATAAAATAATATATTTTTTATCATAATAAATATGGTGCTCTCGTAGTGCTTTGTCTTGTTACATATGTTGATACGGAATTGTAATTTATGTTATAATTTTTATTTTTGTATTTTTTTTTTTCAGGAATTAACGGTACAAGTACCTTTTACATTACATACATACATAAGTATTTACAATGGAGTATATACAGTAACAACTTTTGCAATGCTTACTTAGAAAGAACATAATTAAAATATTGATTCCACACTAATATGTTTTACAAATAATTGTTTATAAGCTGGAAATTTCAATAAAAATATGTCACTTAAATCCGAATGTTTATTACCCAGCGCATGTAGACGATTCAGTACTAAGTTGCTAGAATATATTGAGATATGATTGTAGCAGTGATAAAGTTAAACTAGCCTAGTCACTCTAACTGGTACTTTAAAACCAATGAGGGCCAAAATTTCAGGGCTCTCCAATACTGAATTAACGATTTTAAATTGAACTAATAAATCATTAATAGTTCTCCTGTCCCTTGATTTAATCAAATTTAATATATTTCATAAATAATCATAGTTACGAAATTCATTTTAAATATGTTGTTATTATGTTGTATCCCATGTAAATACGGGTCTTTTGTCTAATGGAGATCGGGTTACATTACTGTTATATTTTTTGTTATTGTTGTAATGAATAAACGAAATAAAATAAATACTTCAATTTAAGAACGTTAAATCGGAAGACTCCGTAATAATGAAATAACTATGCTTACTTAGGAGTTTGACTAATAAATAACACTCTCGTATTCTTTATCGGGTAATACTGGATTTGTATTTTACCCAAATGTTTTAATTTTTGTGACATTTTTTACTATAATTGTCAGAAATAACTGTGCTTGAAAATGAGACTCACATTATGGTAGAGCTCTGATTCTCCAATCCGTTAGTTTACTACGCATTCCTGAAACTACAAATCAGTGTTAATTATTACTAATTATTTGCGGAATTATCAATCCATCAAAACTGTTTGACTCATAAACAATATTTAGAACAAACCAAATCGACCTTAGCAATGTTATGTATATGACTAGAATCTGTATTAATTTATCAATCATTATCAAAGATATTTTCAAACATATCATCTTTCTTCTTCAAACTCTTTTCTTTTACTCTCCAATTATTTTTTTCTTTCCCATTAGAGACAAGCATCGAGTTTATGAATGTATATAAACATATTGCTACTTCATCATCTGGGTGGGCCTTTAGGAGTCTCCTCTACTCTTGCCGGTTTGCTGCCTTTCTTCTCCAGCTCCTCACTTTTAACGTTGTTGTATCCACACTGATACAGTTCATCCATCGCATTTGGCATTTAAAAAAAATAATTTCAGATTTTTATTTCAGCTTAAAAAAGCATTTATGTGACGAAAGTGGACTTCGTCGTTTTATTCGTGTATATAATTGATTATTGCGATAATTTCTGTATTTTTAACTTCAAAACTGAAGAAACTGAAGAAACATCTCCTTTCTCTTCCTTAATCTCTCCTCCTTTCCTTTTTCCTCTTTCCTCTTTCCTCTTTTTTCCTTTTTCCCATTGAGTAATAGTTTCGATTTAAGGTAATTTATAAACAAATACGTTTATTTCTATTTTTATATATCTTTAAATTTTTAATCTTTTTTTTCTATTGAATATGTTCTGTAACTTGAATTATAAAAATAAAACTTTTATTTTATTGGTTGGTTGGAAGAAATTGCCATTTGGCAATAAGCTTGCCAATGTACAAATAATCATTATGTACAAAAAGTTAAATAAATAAATAAAAAAAAACTGCAGAAAGTGTACTCCCGTGTTTTATTCTCTAAGATTTATATATATTTAGTATTCCTCAAGCTGTAATTTTCCAAAAAAGAGATTAGCTTTTGTACTTGAAGAGTGGCTCACATTTTTTTATATATTTTAATGTATTCCCTCCTTAGGATAATTTTTTAATTAATATTTATCAAGTATGTGTTCGCAGACTGGCTGGATTTCCTCCCTAGGAGTTGTTCATATTTAAATTTATTGCAACAGAAAGGGAAAACATTATTGAGAAGGGAATATGGAAGTCTAGGCATTTACAGAGCTTATGACGTGTCTTTGGCTGGTTTAAGTGACCATTTTACACAATGTGTAACATTCACTATTCTGTCCATATTTAAACATCCACATTTCCTCAACTTTTCCATCTGTTGACTTTTGTGAAGTAAAGGAGCTGAAACCTTTTTAGATTAATCCGGCTGAACCAAATCACCTACTAGGCAACGCCTAAAAATATTTTTTATACTTCTTATTTTACCAGGTAGTTAGTTCGACAATGTTTGAGTATGTCGAAATGCTTGCAGACTGGCTGGATTTCCTCCCTAGGGAGTTGTTCATATTTAAATTGGTCGAATGGTGAATGTTGCACAGTCTGTAAAGTGGCCACTTAAACCAGCCAATGACAGGTCATAAGCTTAAGTGGCCACTTTACAGACTGTGTAACATTCACCATTCTGCCAATTTAAATATGAACAACTCCCTAGGGAGGAAATCCAGCCAGTCTGCAAGCATTTGGACATACTCAAACATTGTCGAACTAACTACCTGGTAAAATAAGAAGTATAAAAAATATTTTTAGGCGTTGCCTAGTAGGTGATTTGGTTCAGCCGGATGAATCTAAAAAGGTTTCAGCTCCTTTACTTCACAAAAGTCAACAGATGGAAGAGTTGAGGAAATGTGGATGTTTAAACATGGGCAGAATAGTGAATGTTACACATTGTGTAAAATGGTCACTTAAACCAGCCAAAGACACGTCATAAGCTCTGTAAATGCCTAAACTTCCATATTCCCTTCTCAAAAAATTTTTACCTCTCTGTTGCAATAAATTTAAAAGTGTGTATTATATTATGTTTATCACTTATGTAATATAAGAGATTATTTCAAGCAATTTTTTTTTAATGATTTGAAATATTTGAAGGCATCCCATTTTTTTTCTTTTTGGATCTGTGACGAATTTTTAAACCGTTGTGAAATGAGTTTTGAGAATATTTCTTTGCCCATCTGTTTTCCTCAGGTGGGCAAAGGAGTATTCTTCTTTTATATGAAAATAAGCTTTGTTTAATTAAAATTCTTTAAAATGTGATAAAGCGAACCTTAAACGGGGGGGGGGGAAGCTTTCATATATCCCGAGAAGTTAATTTATGGACTGTACTGTTCTACCTTTTCGTTCTCCGTGCTTCCTGCCCTCTCGCAACTACCACCGTGTTGCTAACTCATAAAAATAATATACGGTCTCTGTCATATTGCGGTAACACTTTTGTATGCCTTTTTGCAAGTTACCGTTTACTTTCTTGGTTGCATAAATAACATTTTACTTCCATATTACGACCGCTGGTATAGTTTATAGGTTCCTATGCTCCGCCAAGTAGAAAAGATTTCACAAATATGAATTACTGTTCTGAAGCTAAAGAAAATACCGTCTTGCTTTGTATTATTACGTCTGCGTCTCGGAAAAAACCAACATAACTTTACACACTGTTTAACTGCTGCCACTTTATATAGTATTATCACCATTTCACTTAAGTTTGAACATCTGTATTCAAGAATATCGTGCCACTATTGAAATATTTGAGTTTTTCCTTTTCCTGCTTCTTTTCTTCCCATTCCACCTCCTTTTTTCATAGTATGGTGCAGATTTTTAGTATATTTTCAATTTAAATCTTGTATAAAATTATAACATTCTGTATTTACATCTAAAATATGACCATTTACTTCTTATTTTCTCAATCTGAACGGTTCGGTTAGGTAAGATGAAATGGCCTTTAAGCTTTATGCCCGCTCTTATATGTATATGTTAAGTGTTAAATAAATTAAAAAATATACTCCTTAAATTTTTACATCCTTTTTTATTTTTTTCATTTTCTTATTTGTAAATCATATAAAACAAAGTATTTTACAAGTAAAATACGTTGAATTATATTCCTATGAGTTACAACAACTCAATTCGGGACATAAATAATATTAACATTAAGAAAATAACACATATTGAAAACAACAAAGAAACAAAGCAAGTTTAGCACTTTTATAACTAAATATACAACAACAATATATACGCAATATATATCTATTGATGTTTGTAAAGTAAAAGAGCTGAAACCTTTTTTCATGCGGGAGAGATCCACGTAACTGCCTTATTGAACCTTCCTTGACACAGATCAATCAATAATATTCAGAGTTTAAACAATTTTTTGTAGAAATGGACTAAATTTTACCCCGTAGGACAAACAACAAACAAAAAAACTATCACGCCGTTTCCCCGTAAGAATAGGAAGAGAGCATGCAACTGCATATTACTCTTTCTTTGCACACATACAACGCTTCCTATACAGCCTACATTGATAGGTACATCTTGTCATTTACGTGCGTCGATTATTCCGACTTTTGACATTTTCTTCTTTAAAGATTTGTTGGATTTGGTCTTGCTATGTCTTTCTTGGTATTCCTCGATTTCTGCTTCCATCAGCATTCGCAACGCAAACCTTTTAGCTGTTCTTTCGCTGTCCATTCGCTCTACCTGACTAAACCAACGCAGAAATCCTTTCTTGGTTTCGTCGATAATCTTAGCCTTACAAAATGTACAAATCTCGACATTTGTGCATCTATCGTTAATAGTTTTACCCCACATTTGCCTGGGAGATCTCACTCAACAGCATTCAGCCTTCTTACACAAATTGATATAATCATCAATATTTTGAAAATGTTCAAGTTTTTGTAATCATGGAGTGTAAATTATTATTACATATATTAGAGAAAATTTAACAAAAAAAATGGTTTGTTTAAAAAACAGAACATTTAATTGCGACATTTTTAGAAAATGTACAATAAAAAAATTACTACTTTGAAACATCACAAATTCTTGTGCACAATAACAAATCAACTATAGCGTTGTTATGTGTTGTAATAAGTTTCCCGTTTCCGGGTAGTAATTTTTTTAACATTTAGTGTGTTTTGATAGCTACGGTGTTCTACATATAAATGGCAGCTCAACTCACCATAGACAACTCGTGACGATACGGGTGGAGGAATTAAAAAAAAGACAAAACTTAAAAAAATCATAGCGACGAAAATGGAATACTTAAAGATGTTTTGTTTTAATTTGGCTTAGTTAGATAGTATATACTATAAGTAAACGTGTCATTTAGATAAACTTACATTAAGTGTATCTAAACAGAATTATACCAGCCTGGTACAAAAACTGACAAAAAATTATGTTTTTTTATTGACGCGTCTATATGTTTTAATGATATTTACACTTGAAGATATCACCCGCATCCAAAAACATATATATCTTGTCGGATCAGCAGTATCCGTTGTGTCTTCGATCTAAAAACATGACGACACATGTGTGTGCTATGTATTTATTGCGTGTCTCGATGCTTTTACGTAAATAAACCAAATACTTCTTTGTCAGCTGTAAACTTTACGTTTTAAACTTTGTATCTGAAATGTGATAAAATTTCTTAACGCAAACGGCATTCTCATATTGTATTCCAAGGAATATTACAATTTAAAATATGCTGACTATATTAATTTAGTTCAGATGTAACAAACATGTTTATGCATTATGCTAAAGAATTTCGACTCTTCTTATTGTTTTAGGTTTATTATATTTTCTATTCATATTAGTTATATTTGAAGTTCAAGTTTTTTTTGTTGTTTTATTCAAGTTGCGAAATTGGCTGTGATCATTTGAAAAATTTACGGGAATAACAAATATAAAACAACTTTGTTTTTAGCCACATTTTTTTTCTATCTACCAGTTTCAATGCTATTCAAGTTTCTTTTTTCAAAGTTTAATTTACTAATGAATGTTATTTTTTTTCATTTTAATAATATTTATATATTATGATTTATTATTGTGATATTACATTTAATTTAAATATGTTTGTAAGATTTCACGTTCGTTAATACAGTGAGTGAGTGAAACTTGGTTTCTTTATTTTTTGTTTTGAATATGTGCTTTGTACAAAAATTTAAATATATTTAAGTCCCCAATTGAGTTGTCGTAACTCTTGAAAATGTAATTCATATATATTATACTTTGTTAAATAAATATTATAATATATAGATTGATTAACTAAAAAATATTTTTATTTCGGAAAATTAAATTTGATATGACTGGTCGATAAATATACTGAATCATTCTTTCGCAATCAGTACTCCTCCCACGAATGGTGACATAAAGGTGTCGTTAAAAGAAAATAAAATCACTTGATAGGTTCCCTGACATTAAGTGTCTTGTTTAGTACCAAATACCAGAGCCCTGATAACAATGGAACGTTAAAAGAGTTATCTACAATTGACTATTAAGTATAATTATATGAATTTAATCATATGTATGATTTTTATTTAGAAACTTCGCTGGTCTGTCTTTAAAATGTTTTTTTTTTTAATGTTATTATTTCATTGTCGATTGTTTGTATCTTTATAATAAATTAATTAATAAATAATCAACCTTTATGTACGATAAACCGAAAATTTTAAGTGTATTCAGCAGCAGCTTCTAATTAAAAATACGAGTATGTACACGTACATATTAAATTTTAATTGCAGATTTCACTTTATAGACAACTAAAGATAAATCTGTTAACTTCCCATTATAATACGGTCCCAAGAGCTTATGCCACGGAGAAGGCTTTCGATAAATTTAGGTCTATAAGGTTTATCGATATTTTTCGATTTACTCAATTATATATATATTTTTTTTATTCAGATAACAAAAATAAATACAATATTACTACTAAATGCAATTTTTACATTAATTATATATATAAATATATATATATATATATATACATTAACGTTTCCCATAACGTAAAAAAAAATATTAAAAATCCTTGTGTACATAATAGGGAGTGACGGTTTACAATAGTTTGTTTATTTTATTTTTAATTATTAATATTTCTAGGATAACATGAATAATTTACAAAAAAAAAAACAGTGTGTTTAATCAGTGCTACACAAAGAAGAATTATAAATTAAACGTTTCGCTTCTTTCTTAAATATATTGTATTCTGGGCTATACTTTTTTTTTCTTTGTTTTTTTACTAAAAAAAAATATTTCTCCGTAAGTAAAATGATGTTATGCTGTAGTAGTTTTTAATTTGGGAATTAAGATATTACCACCCGTTCTAGGTCACGTACTTACGTTTTGTGATACTACTATTTTTTTGTCTTTATGTATTTAAGGGAAACAATTCTTTTTATACAACAATTTTATGTTTAAAACCTGACATTTTTTAAATAATTGAATAGTGAGAAAAGTAAATGTTTTTTTTTTAAATAACCTTATTTACTATTTTTTGTATTTTTTCAACCGTTAAAATGTTTGTTTTAAAGGCACCACCCCATCTGATTATTTCGTACTATAATATGGATTGGGCTAATGCAAAGTAAATTGATTTTAATTTTTCGATGGTGATTTTTTTATAATATTAGAAAAAACAATCCAACCCCTTCGTTGGTGACAAAGTAAATAGTTGAAACAAGGTACCAATTACCAATCACGTTATCTTAATAATGTATTTAAAATATAATACAGCAACTTTGATACCATAAATAATTATTGCCTATTAAGGCGTATCGTATTAACGATAAAAAAATAGTTAATTATTGTTTCAGTACACGAACCTAAATAATATTAAAGAATATTTTTTTTATAATTAACAATATTTAGCACGTTTTCAAAAACTTATCATTGTATATTTTTTTTTCGAGCTTAATACATCGAAAAACATCGATAAATTTCATATCGTGTCGTTGTGATATTAGTTCAGAAAATAAACTTCCTGGTGACAGTCTACGGCATTATCTCTCCAGTCTACGTTAAAAGTGTTAATTACTACTAAGATTATGACAGCACCGATTCCACGTTTAAATTTCTACTATGTACCTAATATATATCATCATCGTTCCGTGTTCGCTCTCTAGTTGGAGCATGTGGTGTCCATAAAGATGCTTCAGACATCTCTGAAGGCTGCCAGGACCTGTGTATCTTTCCAAGTTAGGTTTGCGTCCCGTAGTTCTGACATGAACTGCCGACAAATAGTCAGCAGCGCGAACTTCCAGGACGTTGAGAACCTAATGTCATGTAATATAGAATATGGTACCGTGTATCGTTGCGCAGTTGGTTAGACGGCCAACTGTGACACTGGCGTCACGGGTTCGATTCCCAGTTGCAAGAAAAAAATCCCAGAAATATTTTTTTCTCAATTAGTCTGGGTCCAGTGGTGTATTTTTCATTACCTCTTTTCATATCCCCTCTATCCCACCTGCTAACAAGCCTCAAAATAGAAACTTAGCAGGTTATTCCTTTAGAAAAAAACATATATACATGTATACATTTTCTAATTTACTTACGACCAGCTACTGACATGACAAACTCTTGACAGACAAACACACTATTCATTAGACCACGTGGAGGAAAAAAGGTTGATATTTATGTTTATCATTATACAGGATGTCCGCCGGCAGATTTAACACTTTAAATTGTGCGGTCTTAAGATATAGTAAAGGCAGCGGAATGATAGGGTATCATTCAACGCGGAAGTGTTGCAGATTTTTTATTAGTTATGAGTCCGTGGACAGGAGCCTATCGGGTTTTCGTGATTGAGTCGTATTTCGCGAACAGGAATTCGGCCAATGTATGTCTCAATATGCGAGATAAAGTGATAGCCCTTGAATTAGTTAATATGAACATGAGTGCAGAAGTTTAAAATAAGAGATTCCGTTGGAAATCAGTCTCAACCTGAACTTTCAATTTTTGTTTTGAGTCTGGTAAACATAAAACGTTTGCAGACAAAATTTTGCGAAATCCACGCAAATCTGACCGTAAGGTGGCAGCATCTACTGGCATTTAAAATACTGCAGTACAAAACATGTAAAAGAAAAAAAAAATACATTCCTACAGGCTGCAAATTATCCAGCAGTTGAGAGAAGATGATTAAATACAGAGAGAAACTATACCAAAGTAATTTTGAAAGGGTTTTCTACCTCCACAACATTTTTTTTAGTGACGAGGCGCATTTTAAGGTTGATAGGTTTGTCAATAAATATTACTATTTGGTGCGCCATTTCCGACCTACGTGACGTGCGACCTGTAATTGGGCTTTTTTTTGTAATCGTGAAACAGTGATTTTTTATACTGAAACTACAGCAACATTATGGTTTCAATAATACAATTCATTTCCAGTAGAAAAAGACAAGAACCCACACCACTAGAGCATCAATGGGCAAAGTGCGAAGCGGTTTTTTGTGGAAAACCAATCAATTGATTTGGTGACATCGACTGGCTCCCAAGATCACCTGATCTTATTCTGTGTGTTTTTCCTGATGAGATTTTTTTCTGATGACACTATCTTAGATCTCACGTATACAGTAATCTGATTTTAAAAATAAGTGTCTTACAGGGAAACGTCCGACTTCAGATAACAGCTATCAGCCCTGATCTCAGCGAAAAAGTTTTTGCCAAAGAGAGTTTTTTCTCGATTGCAAGAGTGTTTGAAACAAAACGGAGAGCATTTGGGTTAATTTCTTCTTAAAACATAAATTAACAACATTTTTGGTAGGGAAAATAATTCAATTACATTTCGTGTATTATTCAGACATATATAATAAGTATATTTTAAGTGTCAAATCTGCAGGCGGACATCCTGTATTAGTAAGTAAGCTTTAATTGTGTATTTTTTGTTAGTAAACGCCCCTCTTTCACGAATCACGACACTTAAAACTGGAAACTGCGTATACCTACATGTTTATACAATTTAAACTGTTAGTTAAAAAATCATTATAAATTCTTAGACCACGAGACGGAAATGTAAAAAATACATATTACACTTTTATTTCTTACGAAATTCAATGTAATATTTCAAAAGATAAATAATTCTTTATTAAAAGTGCTTGTTTATTTGATTACCTTTATAACAGTATGTTTATTAAACAGTCTACGCCCAAAAGTTGTTCGCTACCAAATTACAGGAAATTTAATTTATTGGACCCATAATTCTGTTTTTACATTTTTACATTTACTTTTTTCATCTTGGTGTTATGTGCCTTTGTAAACTTTTATGGGTTTTTTTTAAAGGTGGCATATTAAGTGCTCTTAAAGCATGTGTATATTTAAATTTATGGCATGAATAATTTCCATATGAATATAAATAGCACTAGAATCAAAGTATAATTTTATTAAAATATTTTAGTGGATAGTTGAAATTACGTGGATAGTAGAGGTGAGTTATTAAAATAAACTGTTTTGCAAACCTTAAAAAGAAATATTTTTATGGTATTTTGGTGAACGATTTCTTTTTGAATATATGTGAAACAAAAGTAAACATAAATTTAAAAGAAAAATAACTGAATAACAAAAAAAATGTTTTTTGTTTAATTTTTTACCATTTGAATACTAATTAAGAGTCTTCCTCGCGAAGAAACCCTATTGTAAGGAGGACTGTACAGTGTGTACAGGGTTCAAAGTTTTATTTACCTTCATTGTTCACGTGTTACTCTAAAATTTATTTCTTATATGCTAATTTGCTTTAGCCTTTTTTTTTTTAAACATGTTGGCTTGATTTTATGGGGAAGCATATTAAACAGTTTGCCAGAGAAATAATCCTTGCACCCTAAATCAAATTTTGTGTTCCACTTTAGTAGTTCTTTCACTATTTCGTTTCGTAAATCAATATGTTTTTTTTGGGTGATACCGTGTGTGTTGGATTTGTTCTGACGTTTAGGCTACCACTGCAGGAGCCATTTTCAAAAAAGTGTTTGTTTAAGTACTAGTAATTTGAACCATGTCGCAGTCGGCAGTGGGCACATTTCTATTAATTTTTGTATTATGTAGTGCTGTAATAGTAATTACTAGTACTTAAACACACACTTTTTCTACAAAACACTCAGTTCACCCTGAAGATGGCTCCGGCAATGGTAGCCAAAGCGTCGGAACAAATCCAACACACACGGTATCACCCAAAAAAGAAACATATCAATAACAGTGACCGTGAAAACCTTCGCACCTATTTCGTTTCGTAAGTTAGTTCGTTTGTTATATATCCATCTCGCTCTTATGCAATCAAAATCGTATTTCGCTCTCGTTCCCTCTCACACAATACGAATGAGTTGACGAAACGAATTAGTTAAAGGATATGGTCACTGCTTTCCGGCTCACCACCTATGTTCATGACAAAGAGCACATTTAGGCAATTCACAATAGGGCTCCGGGCTTATTGGGCTGTCTCAGCTCCCAGCCTCGCCGAAAATTCATCAACTGCCTCGTTACCGTCAATATTTAATTGTCCAGGGCCCCGATTACAATGGGAACCTAACAGAGTTATCTTCAGTTGTCTATAAAATAAAATCGAACTATCTTTTCTTTTTTTTAACATATTTTATTACATTAACTTATTACAACAGAGACGAAGAACATGTTCTTGAAATTGAAAAAAAATACAGATTTTTAGGCGTTGCCTAGTATGTAGGTAGAACATGTTCAATAATTTTTTTTAAATAAAATAATAAAAAAGGGACCCATGGCCGCGATTACAAACGCTATCTTAATCGGTACATATCGAGCCGGTATAAAATCAAATCAATATTTATGTATGGAAATACATATATTCGTATGAGAATTTAAAGCATCTTCGTCGGTGACCTATAAATTGAAAATATTTGGAAAAAATGGATACATATTCTATTTTTCATACAGAAAGATAAATTATGCTTTGCGAATAAAATTAAAGGTTTTTTTATATTTTTTTTTATTCATAAATCCAAAAAACACAAAGTGTTTTAGAAGTATAATAAGTTGAATTACATTCCCAGGAGTTACAACAACTCGATTCGGGACAAAAATAACATTAAAATTTAAAAAATAACACATATTGAGAACAACAAAGAAATGAGTTTAGCACTTTTATTACTAAATATAGCACAACAATATAAACGCCAAAAACGTTTTCTTACACAAGCAGAATAAATATATTAAAAAACGCTTTTAAGAATAAAAAAAGTGGTGAATCTACTAAGGGAGATAAGGTTATTAACATGCCATGTAGATGATGCAGCCATAGTGATGATGAGAACATATCCATCTCAGTTAGTAAACATCTGGATGCCTACGAAATGTCGTATAGTACAATCAACACATGATTATTGGAAACATAATTTGGATATACAAAACATGTGTCAGACCAATCATGGTGTATAGAACAGAGGTGAGGATAGATAGAGAAAAAATAAAAAATACGAAAAACCAGGTAGAAAAACTAAATGGAAAAACTAAATGGTAAAACCCAATAACTGCTCAGAACGTCAGAGATAAAAGTACTAATGGCAATCGCAGGGAAACCCCAAAGAGGCAGAATCCAGAGTCAAGAAGTTAGATGGAATTGCAATATCCTGTTTACGACTGTTTGCTGCTTCAGTCAGATATTGACTCTTTTAATATGTGGTGCAAAGTCAGCTACCAGAATTAAATATTTAAAAATGTAAAATAATGTATTTTTATAGAATGAAAAAACCTATCTCCTTTGATTACAAAATAGAAAATATCAATTGAGATGTAGTCAAGTCCATTAAGGACCTCGGAATTATCATGGACTGTAAACTTACCTTTAATAAACATATTGATACTGTGATTAACAAGTCACTAAAACTCTTGGGTTTTGTTAGCAGGACATCTAGTGACTTCACTAATATGTTCATGGTTAAAAAACTATATTGCTTGTTTGTCCTCTTTTAGAATATGCTTCCGTGGTCTGGTCTCCCTTCTATGTAGGGGAGATAAATCATATCGAATCGGTGCAACATCGTTTGCTAAGAAAAGTAGCATGGATGATTGGCCTCGAGAGGGGAGACTACACTTACGGAGAAATGAAGTCAATGTTAAAAACCTCAAGTCTACAAAAACGTAGAAATAACATTGACTTCATATTTATGTTTAATTTACTGAATGGCTTGATTGATGTACCATCGTTACTGGAACAAGTGACATTAAATGTTCCGATCCGCCGGTTGTGAAATAATAATGTGCTGTTCCTCGGATCAACACAGCACAAACTATAGCTTGCATGCACTAATATCCCGATCGCGTCGTATTGTAAACTCGAGATAATATCTGGACTTTTTGGTGTAAGTCTTTATAGATTTAAAAAATCACTAAGATAGACCAGATCTTGTTTTGAGGTAGTAATTTTTTTATATTTTTGTCCTAGCTTTAATTTTATTTAGTTGTATTTTATTTTAAAGGTGCCTGTATTTATTATACGAAATTGTATTTACCAGTGTTAAAATAGACCGCATAAGTCCATGTGTGGCCTGAAAAGAGGCCTGAAAAGAGTGGCCTGAAAAATGCTCCAAAAAAATGGACAGCTCCAAAATTCCCTATTCTATTGCTTACGAAATCTCGGCCGTCTGCCTGAAAGACCACCAAGGAGAGGGAAGAACAGCTAAAATCTCAGGAGTTAGCTTTTAGCTGATACCAAATTAATCTATCTTAACCGAGAAGAAGAAGAGGCATAAGCTTTCAGAAATAATTTTCACTCAGATTTTCCAAGAAAAGGTTTGGGTAGAAGGCCTGAATGTTATTTTCTCGTTATACTATAATAGGTGCCCAGGTACTCGAATCAATCAATTCAACTCCTTAAAACGTTTTCTGCATATTTGTGTTTATTTGTTACAAGTACTCATAAATGATAAAAAAAATTAGTTGCAACAGAAAAAACGCTTATCTTTTCACAATTTTTTCTTAATCATTAATAATTATATTTCTAATAATATGTGGTAGCTCTATTGGTAGCTTAACATAATAGTTTCATGAGTGTATTTTACAATAAAATATGATGATTGAAGTTATTAAGTAAACAATCTTCATTTCATAATATAATTTGTAGAATCTACGTTTTGTTACACAACTTTGAACCCTTTACACAGCACGCTTTAAAATACTTTTTTTCATTATATCCAAATCAAAAACCTAAAAACGAAAATTGATTGGGAAAAATTCCGGATCATATTGTAGTGGTCGGCTCGTTCACCTACCATCCTTAAGTTCCTGGGTTCCATTCCTTGGAGGGTCACCATGAAATATTTGTTTAATGTTTTTACACTGTAACTGGTTAAGATGATGGATGTATTTTGATTGAGGGCAATAGCCGCAGATCTCTGGAGGGTGACGCAGCTAATGCATTAAATAAAGTATCCGATTGGGGTATTCGAAATAAACTAAGTTTTGCTCCTCAAAAAACTCAATTCTCACTTTTAAAAGGTAATTTTGTTTGTCCCCCTTCAATCAAATTTATGGGCACTTCTATTTGAGCGTCAAATTCGGTTTCAAACCTTGGTGTAATCCTTAAAAGAAATTTATCTTACACTTCCCATGCTAGGAAAGCCGTAAATTTGGGAAAGATGGCTTTCCACAAAGTTGCACGCTTGGCCAGAGCCAGCTGGGGATTGTCTTTTGAAACTTCAACGGTCTATTATAAATCCATTTTCCTAGGTATCGTATGCTATGCAGCTGGCTGTTGGGCACACCGATGTGAGTTGCAATATTTCAGGCGAATTATTTTAAGCGATCAAAGGCAACCTCTTCTGGCTCTTTCTAGAGCATATAGGACATGCTCAACGGATGCACTCCCGGTTCTAACGGGCTTGTTTCCTTTAGATTTGGAGGTTCAGCGACGATCTGCAAATTTCCACCCAAAAAGAAGGCGTTCCTCTGTTATTGGTGGCGTCCGTCTACTCCCAACTGAACGAATGTCTCAATCAAATATTAAAAAAATGACTTTAAATGCTCTTCTTAATGCTTGGCAATCGCGATGGGAATCTTCCTCTTCAGGGAGGGTCACCTTTCTTTTTTTTCCTTCGATCCGTCAGCGCCTAGAATCTTCTTGGGTTATCCCCGATCACTGGACTACGCAGTTTTTATCAGGTCATGGTAAATTTAATCAAAAATTATTTGTTTTTAATATTGTTGACTCTCCTTCGTGCTGCTGCGGATATCCTAACCAATCTTCTGAACACATCCTGTGGTCTTGTCCCTTTCCCCTTCTCTATGATTACCGAATGAAGCTTCTCGCTACTATCCGTGGCCCTGTTATAGGTCCTGTCGGATATACAGATCTGGTGGCTTCTAAAAAGAATTTCAAGGCTTTTAAAAAGTTTTGTAATCATTTCGGCGAATTGATCATGTCCAATCAATTTAATCCCAGTCAGTGAAGAATTCACTTCCCTCTCTTCTCAATCCAATGAAGTACATATTATGTACTTCTGGATTACTTTCTTTCAGCACAAAGATGCTAAGGCTACCAGATTTCAGAGAGCTCCTTCGGGCAGCTTTTCTCGTTTGACAACGAGCAAATTTTCCGTGTATGTGGGCACCGCCAAGGAGACTTATGTCCTCAGATGCGGTGTGCGGTATGTGGTGGGTAAGCTGTAACTGGTTAAGACTGACGTAAGACTGCTCGAATTATCTTTCTGAAACTGATCGAGATACTCTGCATTCCCTTCACCAATGCAGCGCCTAGTATATATTTTTTGAGATATTTTTCAATTACATGAGTTGTGAATCATTGCATATATATTCCATATTTCGTTAAAACATTATTAAAAATTCAAAACTTTCATTGATACAAAAAACTTTTTTTGACTAGCTATAATTTGAGCATATGTCTCACTCTTGTATTTAATTCAGTATTTTTAATATTATTTGGTAACATGTTAAATATTTTAGGTATACTGTATTGCAGTGTCCGTTTGCCATATTTATTACAATATCTAGGAACAGCTAGCCCTTCCATACTAGTAAACCTGGTGTTATAATCATGTACCAATTTGTGTTTATACTTGGAGTGTGACGCATGCTGACAAATTCAGTTATTCCAAAGTAGAGCCCCCCATCTTCCAAAGATGAATAATAACTACCAATTGTAATACGGGCCCAGGATTAGCACCTGAAGGCTGATTACCTTACATTTGTCACACATGATCGAAATACACCGCATTCATTTTTCCAATGCAGTACCCTATGCACCATCAGGTGCGGATTAGGCTTTGATGATGAGTTTAGAGTATAAGAGAGTTTAGAGTATTATTGTCAAATAGAGGGATAACAAAACACTGTTATTTTTGTCGAACGAAACACATAAATATACCTACGTATTTTCTTTTTCTGCGTACCGGCATGCGGCATGCGGCATGCAGCAATTCAATGGTTTCTTTATTCGACATCGTTAACCCAGCAATAAGGTAATGCATATGATTAAGTGTCGTTCCGACATATACGTATGTAATCTTCCCCTACAATGAGAGAGGGTTCGCATTTCTGAGGTATATTTAATGGTAAAACTCCGCGTATGTAATTTACGGGCAAAATTGAAAATGAATTAGTAATTTTCTGTATTTTTTTTGCTTATTATACTGCTGTGCAAAAGCATTTTTAAACATTTGAGGGTAATTCACTACTATTATATCATTTGTCCGCTTTGTGGTTTAGTTGTTAGTGCATTTAACACCATGCGTATTTCGATTCTAGCCTAGATGAATATTAATATATGTTTTTTTTTATATTGAAATATTCTACTATTTTACTGGACTGAATAATTTTACAATATCCGGTGCGTATTTGGAAGAAAATATTTAACGCTTAAAAATAATAATAAGATCCAACTTTGTTTTTTTTATACGGGTAAAGGCGTTTAAGGCCAGTTGCACTTGCCAGCAAAAAAGAGGCATTAAAAGTTTTAAAATTATTTATTTTTTATACCAAATGGGTTTTATTCTTTTGTCTATCTTTTTTTCACAAACATTTTATCTCCATTTTGACGAATACACCCAACCTTAAAAGTAATTTGATAATAATAGATATCAATGATAGTAGGAGACCAAATGCCGAACACCCTTCAAGTGGACCGGAAGGTTCGTTGACGAACGACAACAGTCCGCCTTTTTCTGGCGAGTTTTTTGTGGTTTCCTCATCGTTAGAGAAAATACGGAGAAGCTTCTAAAACAGACCACTGCCGAAATATCCCTCACGATTGTATAATACATATTTATTAGGTTTTTCTTAGAAGTATATTGTTTGTTGAAGTAATCAAATAAACAATATTCGCAGTATTTAAAATGCGCAGTAGTTTACCCGTAACAGTATAACTTATGTGCGTTTCCAGAAACTACCTACTAGCCAGCGGGCCACATGGCGACGATATCTACCTACTGTCTACAAAAGCTTCTCTTCGGACATCTATCTCCCTTTGTTAACCATGGAGTTGAAACAGTGTTTGATTTATTTAGTTTTTTATTGCTTACTTCTTGGTATGAACACTTGACCAATTTACTACTATACTCTATTTTTTATAAATTTATTGATATTGTTTTAACTTTGCTGGAATTCCTCTCATCCATGCGCTTTGTAGCTGCAGGATGATTGGTTATCTAGCTTTAATATATCAACTTTAAAATAACTTAATTTTGTAAACGGGGTCTAGAATTCCAATCGTCTATGCGCTTAGTAGCAGCAAGGCGTGTTGTAATCTTACTCCTTTTTACTATTCATATTATTATTATTTTGTAATACACTAAATTTATTTGTCAATTTTTAAAATGTGTAAATGGGGGCTAAATTTCTAACTGTCTATGCGCTCTGTAGCTGCAAAACGTCCTGTAATCTAGCTCCTATCTATTATAATTTTTGATTGATTTTAATTGAGAACGAGGAACTAGAATCCCAACCGTCCATGCGCTCTGTAGCTGCAAGACGTACTGGGATGTTTATTAATTGTACAGCGCCCTTGAGGTGATTTTCACAAAAATGGCGCTTTATAAATTATCCAACTATATATATATATTATGGTTTTAGACGCTGCGCTGTGCGATACTTGCAAACAAAATTGTTATCTTTGGAATATGAAAAAACATCGCTTTAAATTAAATACCAGTAAATGCGCATTTAAATTAATGGTCTAGTATTCTCTTTCTCACCATTGAAAATCCACATTACGTCATCCAGGAGGCTCAGCAGGCTTATTCTGTCACAATTTCGTTTCGTAAGTTCTTTCGTTCGTCATATATCCATCTCGATCTAACGTATTAAAAATCATATTTCGCTCTCGTTCCCTTTCATGCGATACGAATGAATTTACGAAACGAATTAGTTACAGAATAAGGCCACTGAATAGTATGAGGACGATATTGAAATATGGCAGATTGTTTACGGTACTGAACATGCTTTCGATAAAGCGAGGAGTAATTTTTAATACATTAGTATTAATTTGTTTATAAATTTGTATAAACCACTTAGTTTTTTTTTAATTACACTTCGACCGGTTTCGAGGTTACTACCTCATCAACTAACTTATAATTACACGCGTTGCTATTTATATAATAAAATATTGTATGAAAGAGACAGAAAATTGAAAGAAAGAAGGAGAAAGAAGATAAAATAAACCATAATGGAAATAGTTTTAAAAGAGGACTCGAAGTTAAATTTAATTGATTATTTATTATTTGAAGTTTTTGATTAATGGCTTTACTAATTTCTAATCGTTCTAAATTATCTATAAAAATTAGTTTACACAAATTTATAAACAAATAAGTGTAAAATGTCATACCACAAAGTGAAAAATGTTTTTGATAACAATAATATATTAGTATTAATGCTCAAATCAAATATAAATTGTTGCCCGAATACATGTTCAGTAATGTTCAGCGTAATAACTAAACTCATTGCTATCTTGCGAAGGAAGGTGAATATTTCAGACTGCCGAAAACAAGAATCTAGGCAACTCAGAAAAATCTATTTAATGAGTTTCCAAAAAAAATAAGAGATGCTAGGTCTATCGCATCTTTTTGTGGGATGGCGATGGTTTTTGTTAAAAACAAACATACATTTAGGTAGATAGGGTGTCATCGGAAAGCGTCTGGATCAAGTAAAAATGTGTTGTTTATTTCATTTTTTTTGCATATATTGTTTATAAGTAAGAGTTTAACTAGTTTTAATTTTTTTTTTGCAACTATCTAAAATCAATACATTACATTACATGTCACAGAGCATAATATCCGGCCCAAAATCACCATCAAGCGACAAGGATTAAGTATCTTGGTGTTTTATTGGTGGGCTTATAATTTCAATTAATTGATCAAATGTTTCCACCTTAATTCTTGAATGATTGATTTTTTTATGTTTCCTTAAATCATTATATAATTAGTAAAAATGCCCATTGAGATGCCTTTGGCTGATTAAAGGATATGTCCTAAAACGGTTTTTGTATTTTTTCTCGATCAGTAAATTAATCAACACAACACGAGCTGTTCACACGACATCCGACATCCGTTATCAGCGGTTTTTTCCCCGCGAGTGAGCGCAAGTAATTTGCGGAAACGCGAGTATACCCGCGCGTTTAAACTCCCGCGTGTGCGCGCCTAGCCTAAACAAGGTGAAATATTAACCCTACAATGTTCAATCTAGACGATCCGCTACATATCGATAATCGGTGTATAAAAGTGATTTAAAACATGTTTATCACTTGGTGACTAGTTTATTATATTTTATACATGCTTGCCATTATTATTTATTTTAAAAACTCGCAACCAGGGTAAAATTTTTAGATGAAATTTGAAACAAAAAGTCAGTTGCACGTATTCTGTCAAAGGTGTAATTTAGCTAAAGTTTAAAGGGTGTTTTTTTTTTTCATGATTTGAAGTTATAGTTGTTTCCGCAACTTTCATTATTATATAAAAAGATGTTCAAAAGAATCGTAAGGGTGTGTTTTTCTTATATTCTGTGTTTTTTAACCTTTTAATGCCCGATGTATCAAATTGTCCATATAAACTAAAACATGAAATAAAAACTGTAAAAATTGAACTTTTTTTTTCCCAGTGTCTGCATCAAAAAACATACATAAAATATTTTTTTAGTTAGAATGATTAAAATTGGGCATTGAAGAGTTAAAATGCAGCACCCATACAAAAAAAAACCTATAATATAAAGTGGCACGTGAAGGAGAAAAATTATGACATTTTTGTCATAATGTAATAAACAAGTTCCACGAAAAAAAGTACGCAACTCGTTTTGACGAACATGTGACAATTCTTTTTATTAAGGTATGACATTTTTATACTGTCCGCAGCCGCTTTTAATAAGGATTTGGAGCTACGTGAGAAGTTTCATTTTTTTGGAGCAACTGGCCCTTGTTAATTGTTGAAATAACATGAAATTTTAAGAAACTCTTAATAAACTCACAAAGTTCTAGGTCTTTTACACAAATGTGCTGTTGCTTTTTTTTAGTCTTCTTTTATGGTTTTCCACATATTATGTTCACATATACATGTGTGCTCTTTCCGGTTAAAAGAGAATTTCTTGAAACATTCAATATGCTAAAAGGCAATAAGGGGTGGATGTTCTTGGCTGTAACTGAGACTTTAATGGCATAGTTTGCAGTACAATCGATACGTACTGCTGTTCCCAACAGACTTCCCTATTCTTCCAAACGTACTTATATTTCTATTACTTCTTTTAGTATGACCCCCCTATCAAGTGCAAAGCACGTTATTTTTGTGTCTCGCGCTGTAAAAATGTCTTCAATTTGAATTTATACAGGTAAGTCTTTATTTTTGGGTATTTTTGGACACATTTATTTAACAGTAGAAAAATAAATTTGTGTTCATCAGCAATAACATTTTTTTGCGCTAGATACAAACGTCACGCGTCGTGCAAAATAAAACGTACCTATTTTTTGCGCAAATACATATTAAGTAACAATAGTTAAATAGTTTATAAAGCACAATTTTTGTGAAAATCACCTCAAGGGCGCTGTACAAGAAAAAAATATTGCAACACGTCTTGCGGCTACATAGCGCTTGGGATTATAGTTCCTCGTTTCCAATTATGGCCGATTTTGAATTCGAAATTAAAAAATTGGAATCTTAAACCCTATTTATAAAATATAGGTATTTGACGTTTGACACCATTTACATAACAAAGCTTGATTATTAAACATATTGCAGCTACAAAACGCATGGACAAATGAAAATTTAGGAACTTAAAAATTATTTCAATAAATTTACAAAACAACAACATTGAGCAGAGTAGTATGTTTGTGAATTGTTTATGACAAGAAATAAACAATTAAAAACTTAATAAATAAAGCACAATTTTAACATTATGTTTAACACAATAAAGAAAGCATTTACCGATATCCGAAGGGTAGCTTTTGTAGATTTTGGGTGGTCACTGCAGAAATGCGGCGAACAGACTGGTCGCTTATTCCTAGGTAATAATATATTGTATTATACAGAAGAGACCTAATAGGCTTAATTTAGAATAAAAGAGAAACCATGTTTCGTCTCTTTTCTTGCTTATAATTAAATAAAATGCAATTTTTCACTCCTACTTACCTTCATTCATCCTTCACCACTCTTTACCAATATCCTTCCCATTATCTCCTGGTTTTGTCCATATTTCTTGTATTTTAATACATAGTTTACTTATTCTTTATATAGTTTAAACCATCGTCGCTTTATTGTAGTATAATTAAGTGAAAACATATTATTAGATGGCAGGCCCTACTATGTATACATTTTTTATAGTTTTTATTTATAATCATTTTACCTGTAACGTGTTTGTTTTCGAAACAAATTAAAATAGTGTTTTTGTTACGTTTTAAATAAAAAAAAAAGTACAAAAAAGCCTTTAAAAAAAACAATTCTCGGCATGGTATTTTCTGATAATTGTACATCATAAGCAATTCTGTTAGTTCTGACGTTTTGAGATTTTTAAAAATATTTTAGGTTATGTTATGGAAATACAAATAACGCAACGTAACTTCCACAGTATTTATTTAGATGAAAACATTAATTGGATTTTATGGTTTGTCTTTATAATTACTCGTAAATTATGACCAATTAAAAAATAAACTAAACGCGTTTTGCATCCTTTGATAATTTTTTGGATATTTATTGTTTTTATTACTACGCAGTTTCAAATATCATCATTTATCAATAATAGTACATTAAGAACTTATTTTTTTATAAAGTTCATATTGAAATTACTGCAATAAATTATGCTATAAATTCACCTAATCCAAGATTGCACCGTCTAAGGAACCAGATCAGTTGCATTGACGTTTTTTACACTAGCCAAATCAAGTTTAAACTTGCTATTAAATAAATAGTTTAGGATTCTGACTGCTGTTTAAATATTTATGTTAATTTGTAAAACGAGAAAAAGAAATGTATAAATGCACGTTAAATATATATACGTATGACTAATTTTTAATCATATTTTTTTAAAGCTTAATTTATTTAAAATGTTTTTTATATTTTTTTTACTATATGTATTTTTTAATTGTTGTGAATCCTTGAGCATAGCAAGATACAGTTTGTATTTTACCTAGGGCATTTAATATACATTGCAACAATACCAACAATTTACGAATTTATGATTTTTGCCATTTCTAGTTTTCTGCGTTATCTTTTTTTTTCGTTATTTTTTTTTAACTCGGTATGTTAAGAATATTGTTTTGCATAGTATTATAATAAAGTACAATGTAATTTGTTTAAAAAGACTGTTTTTGCATAATTTCATAATTTTGTAATAGAATAATGTTTAATGTATTTATGTTTATGTTTATTTGTTTATTTATTTATTTACATACATAAGATTATTGTACATTTTTTGAGACAATAAGTCCCAACTCCATGGGACTAAAAGTCTTGTGTTGAGATGGGACGAGCAGTTATATGACACAGACACATGAGTATATCACCACAAATATAGGATGAGAAACATAAAAAATAATTATAAAAAATATTTTTTAAAACATATATATGGCACATCAATATGGTAAACAGTAAACTCAAGCATTTGGAAAATCATCATGGAGTTTCCCACTCAAATCCCTCCCACTAAGGAAAATCCAGTCCTTAACTTATAAAAAGCATTTGTGCCGTGTGCACTAATAAAATTTAAAATAAACATAAACGCAACATGAATAAATTTGTTATGATGTTCATTTTGCGTCATTAAATGTTTATATTATTCATACAAAATTTAAATTGTCCAAGCACAGATGTCGAATTGCTGACATTATGGGAAATAGAAGATGACCTCAATTTTCCACTCGGAAATAAAAATAACACAATGGACAGTTACAATAAAATCAGCAGCATCCTTTGGTTCCATCGGTGGATTAGTTCGGTAGAGTTCAGTGCAGACGTAGATTACTTCAGATCAGTTTGATTCAGCTATCGCCGTTTCCCTCGCGCTTCATAACCAAATTCTATATTTTATTCAAAAACACACGGAAAAAAAACGTCGTTTTTTTATCGGATTCAACTAGCGAAGGAGCTCCCTATGGTTAACAAGCATTAATTATACTTATTTAATGAATAATAAAAAATATTTAAGAAATAAATCCTATATACCAAACATGAATTGGGTTGTGGTCCCGTGGCAGAAGTCTTAGGTTCGAACCCCACTTTAACCTAATTTGGGTAATCATCAACATCATTCCTCTTTTCGGACCGAATGGTGCATATGGCACTGTTTTGGTACACCAATCGCAGCGTATTTTTACCATTTTTGATAAATGCATGTACGATGATCAGTCTTACGCTTCAAGTGCCAGTCCAGGGATTATGAAACAGTCTAGTGTAAAAACACCTTCCTAAATAAATATTTCATATCAACCGTAACTTGGTAACTATTTTTTTTTTTTACTATTTATTTTATTTAGTTCTATGATTAACACAGTCTAATATATATTTGCAACGCAATATTCACATCTATACTTATTCTAACATTATTTATCACTATTATACACTATTATACACTATTATACACTTAATATCCTAATTTATAATATTTACTGTTTCGTATGTACATTTTTATTAATTATATTCACTATTTACACTATATATTACCTAATATTTTTCACATATATACTTTTTACATTTAATTTTAAATATACTCACATTTATTTCATTTTTTATGCTTTCTGGCATTTCCTCAAATAGTTGTATTCCCTTGTACATAAGGCAGTTCTGGGACATTGCTTTTGATTTCTTTTCCAGTCTTATATTTTTCGATCCTCTTGTTGCATAGTTATGAAAGAACTCATTATTTTTTAGTTTTTTTTGAAAATATCTCGGAACTATTCCTTTAATGATTTTGTTTATTTTATTAACAACATTAAATTTGATTCTTTGATCAATTGTCATGATATCTAGAAGTTGAATCATTTTCTTAACTTTTGTTCGACTCCCACATCTTAATATTTTCTTCATCGCTTTGTTTTGTATTATTTGGAGTCGCTTTAGATCTCCATCATTACTTAAATATAAAATACTGGAGCAATAATCAATGTGGGGAACGATAATACTTTTAAATATCAGCAGAGAGGTTTTAATGTCTAATTTATTCCTTATCCTTCCTAACAGGGATACCTTCTTTGCGATTTTCTTACTCGTATAGTCTGCATTTTTTGAAAAAAATAATTTAGAGTCAATCCAAACTCTTAGATATTTTATGCTTTCAACATTCTCAAGAACCAGTGAGTTACTTAAAACTCGCTGAAAATAGTCCCTTAAAATTAAAATATTTTTAAAATTATAGGAATGCAATTACTTCGTTTATATTATATAAAAAAAAAATTGACAAAATACATCGTTTAATATTTGAATGGCTTCTAATAGTTCCCACCTACGTTTTTTTTATTTTATCTAAACGGTTTAAGTAAAACTTTTTGTTCGGTCTTTGTAAAATTGAAATTGAATAGTCTCAAATAATACTCACAAAAAATCCCTTCACTTTTATATGCTATTGAAATAAAATATTATACCTAATTACATATCATTACGTCTTGGATAGTTGGATATATGTTTTAAGTTGTATTGTTCAAAGCTGTTATTTGACGAACCACATGGTATATGAACATTACTCTGTACCTGTGTTATTTTAATAAGTGTATTTAACTAGAACACAACTGTAATTGTTGTGTTAACGGAGTGGGATGATAATTATAGGAAAATAATAAAACGTGAAGGCAATCTACAAATCAAAATTACTATGCTGAACTGTGGTAATTGTGACCTGGGATACTTATATTTGTTAAATTCAGACCTCGTGTGGGAAATTTTATATGACATAATCGAATATGTACAAAAGACAATTGCTTAAAGTTTTTCTTACTCCGTATTGAAACATGTAATTAGTGATGCACAAAACTATTATTATTGATTTAAAAAAACTTATTTTGAATAATTGTAAATAATACAGAATTATCGTACATTGATCGAATTATGACAAACTTTTTAAGTATTTGTTTTTTTTACTGCCATAACAACCAAATAAACTGGCTATCCAAATTAATCTTCTTCTTCTTATCAGCTCGTTTCTCTACTGCGGGTTTCATTTATTTTTTCCGTGTTTCTCTGTTCTGGGTAGGTACTCTATTTCTACCCATGTCCCACGAGTTCAACGATGTGATCAGTCCATATCCTCTGTATTCTAGAAAGCCCCACTTACTTACCCGGATTCATTTTAAAGGTCTTGTGGCCTCTTTTCCGCGCATCGCGAATCAACACACAAACAAACCATCACGCCGTTTCTCCGTGAGGGTTGGAAAAGAGGATAGAACGCCATATCACTCTATCTTGGCATACAGACCTCGCTTCCTCTACATTCATACATCTTCTCATGCACGCACGCCGATTATTCCTACTTTTGACATGTCCATCTTCAAGTATTTGATGGACTTGATCGTGCCATGTCTTTCTCGGTCTTCCTCGTTTTCTGCATCCATCAACATTCGCATCGTAGATCCTTCTAGCCGTTCTTTCGCTGTTCATTCGCTCTACATGTCCAAACCAACGCAGCACCCCTTTCTTGATTCTGTCGTTAACGCATGTCTTAGCCTTACACACTTCACGGATCTCGACATTTGTGCACCTATGATACATCGTTTTACTTCACATTTGCCTGAGGGCATCGTATTTTGACAGCATTAGACCTATTTTCATCATCTTATTTCCAATTCCATTCTTCGCTCTCATGATTTTGCTTTAATTAAATACTTAAATTTTCTGTTTTTTTTTCCTCAACTCGTTGAGCCACTATTTAAGAGCAGGTGATAAAAAAGGATCTAAAAGAAGGATAAAAAAAATTCACAACACCAAATTAATTGAAAATAAATCTTGAAAATGACTCCAAAATCAACATCATAATAAAAAACTCGTTAAAAAATATAACTTTGAATCTTGATATATTTCTTATAACATAAAATCCAGTATTTGACAGCAAAGATTCGGTCATACTACATATTGTTGAAAGTTTGACGTATGAACCACTGCCTGAGCACAAAAACAATCACCCGAATCTTCTTTTTTCTTCTTCGATGGCGCTACAGCCTTTAACTCCGCCTGTCCTCAGCAGTCATTTTCTAATTTGCCTCTTGTAGAAGCCGTGTTGCATCTTTTTTTTATTTCATCCATTCACCTCAGTCTTTCAATTATTTTTTTACCCTTTGGATGTCCAGTCATAATTCTCTTAGATACTCGCGCATCAGTCATTCTTTGTACGTGTCCAGCTTATCTCAATCTGAGCAGTTTTATGTGTGTTGAGATACTAGGGGCTTCATAAATACCGTACAATTTAACATTTTGCCTTATGCGCCACTCTTCTCCATCTTTCGTGGTACCACAGATTTGGCAAAGAACTCTCCTTTCAAATACGTCCAGCATCTCAGCGGGCCTTACTGTCAGTACCTCGCATCCGTACGCCAATACATTCGAATCCCCTTAAAAACTGATTAATTGTTGAAGAAAGGGGTTAAGGTTAAATCCGTTAAATATCATCAGGCCAACCCTTAAATAGGATTATTTCCTCATCGCACTTGAAAGGCGACCCAAAGCAGAGTTGTTTCTGCGCTAACCGTCCAGATGATGCACCGACCGCCTTCCGTTGTTAGGAGATCGCTCGGGCGAGGTAACCCCTGCTGCATATAGCTCTATTGATCCGATGGAAATTATAAGAGATTCCCGCATAGCTGCACCTTCCCAATGATCTAATCATCCACGGTTCACTTGGACCAGCTACAGCCGCTAGTTACCCCCTATTATGAATGCATTAATATGAAAGGCCACGTATCCTGTTAACGAATCGACCAAAATACCACAAAACAGTTAAAAATTTTGCCTTTAATTTTATTACTTTTTTACTTTATTAAAGTTTATTTCAACACCATTAATCCTTTTTTATCTATAGTGATGCGTAGGATACTACATTGATACACCAATTGCAGCACATTTTGATCATTTTTGTTAGGTACATGAAAGTAAAATTATCAGTACCCGCTCAGGGACTATGACATATTTTAATGTAAAAACACCGTTTAAACAAATATTTTACGGCAATCATGTCTAGAATCGAATCTGAGACATCTTGTATGGTAGGCAAAAGCACTATCTGATGAAAACTAAGTTGTTATCGAAATTAACTGGTATTTGTTTAAATTAATGAAATTATTTGGAACATATGGCATCTACAACCAGCTATCAGGCTTCTCTGTCGGCTTCCAGCTTTTGTACATCCTCCCGAGTTAGTTTGCGTCCCGAAGTTCAGACATGAACTTCCGACAAACAATCAGCAGTGAACGCCGAGAACCTGATACCTTATTGAGTGAAAAAGTATAATTAAGACTCTCACTTGGCATTCGCATTGTATAAAAGAAAAATAATGTATCAATAATAAAATCGACACCTTTTAATTGGTATTTTAACATTAGCATTATCGATTACTGAATTCACACTTATTTAGTAAATTAAAAATCTAACGATATAACGTTTAGGGAGTTATCGAAAATTATTACCCAGTTTGACATAAGTTATATTAAATTAATATCACGTAAATGTGAATTAATTTAAATATATATGACAGGTACTGGGTTGTTTATACTTATCGTTTTATTATGAAAGTTATTTATCATTATTTCATCATCTTATGAAAAGAACTTACGCACAATACCATAACTTTTTTTAAATTTTTAGTTGACTAGCAATAAGTGCATATTTTTGTCGCAGTACTGACATTTATTCATCTAGGTTAACGAAACCCACGTTTTAAAAGATGACGTTATGAAAAATATTCTTACAAAATACGTATTTAGCAATTAGGTTGTAGAGCTTCAAATATGTACATATGGTGATTTTCAACGACTGACTGCCGAGTCAGAAATCATGCTTTGATTATAAAAGCCATAAGTTACCGATAAAATTTAAAAGATGGTAGTGGAAGCACCGATAAAATGTATTAATTTAGATTTATGATTATATTATATTTATATCACGATAATAGGTAACGTTACCGCATGAAATATTTCACCGCACCGTTTGCCGCAAAATGAATTAACCGTAAGTCTTTATTATATTTTGCATACAATCAACATGAATTAATTGTGTTTATGCATACATTGCGAATTGCAAACCAAGCAAAGCAAATGGTGTTTTGTTTGAATTACTATTGTTTACAAGCCAAGAATAACTCAGATAAAATACCGGGAAATGATCAGTGGAATGAACAGTTCCAATAGCGTGAAAATAGGGGTATTTAATAAAATAAAATAAAAAGGTATTTATTATTTTTTTGGTTGACTTAATAAATCACGGTGAGTACTTTTTCACAGTTAGGGTTAATAAAGGTTTGCTAAACCACCACATCAAAGGCTAACTCAATTTCCTTTTTTTACCTAAGAGTAGCCATCAAATCGAAAACACTTATCCTCCATGCATTTTTTTTGCACCACGGGCCGTGGGCCCAATTAAAAGTAGTTGTGCAGAAAGCAGCCAGTCATAGAAACTGAGATAATAGCACCTTTGTGAAACGAATGAATAATCAAATATACACAGCAGTTGGAATGTTTTCGACTTTGACAAATGATAAACAATGAATAAATTAGTTTTTTTATATATTTCAAACAAAAATCTAATTATGCATTTGACCAGTTTTGATGATTTTTAAAGTATGTTTGAGTGTTTTCTGCAAATTGAGAAATTCCGTTTTTGTGTTCGAAATTATTTTTTAGAAGGTGATTATTACAGTTTTTTGTTCTAAAGCGGTCTGGCTGTTTTTAGCAGAACATAGAATTGACTTTACTGCATCCGATAACACCAATATCTCTTTTTTTATTGTAGACTGGGTCTTTACTGCATAACTACGTTAAATTATAATGGTTAAATACGTGTAATCAAAAATATTCTATAAACGCTGCAGTTGTTCTACAAACGAGAGAAGAGCAAAATGCAGGTATTGATGTTTGAGAATTATGTGTTTTTTCGGGTTTTATTTTATCATTTATTTGACATTTTGTACAAACAAATTTGTACATTGGAGGCTTATTGCTAAAGGCCAAATACTTATCTTCCAGCCAACTAACAAAACAAATAGTATATTATGTAAAAGCTATAATTCTAATTTCAAAACTTTGTAAGAAACCCTGATTTAATAAAATAAAATGCTTTACAAAATTGACTTTGTTAACATCGATGCTACTCTTTAATGGGAAAAGTAAATAAAGAGAGAAAAATAGGAGAGCTTAAGGAATATTCAGACTTGATTTTAACATAAATATTGTCGAAACATCTTTTATAGTTGATGGAAAATAAGCCGCATAGACGCTATATGAATTTTCTGTATGTATAAACAGAAATAAACAACAAATGTACAAAGCTTTATATCTGCATTCTCATTTGTAAAAAAATCTAAAGTTTTACATTCATACATCTTTTAATGCACGCACGATTATTCCGACTTTTGATAGGTTTCTCTTCTATTTTATTGAATTTGTATTTGTAAAATACTCACTCTACATGTCCAAACCAACCCGGCACTCCTTTCTTGATTTTTTGCTCCTGAGGGGTGACATTTTGACAGCATTTAGTTTATTGATTTTAAAACAAAGTAAAAGTTAGTTGGTAAATATTTTAACTTTAAAAGATAAGAAGACACGACACAAAAATCGCCAAAATGCCAAAATTGTCGACACTCTTTGGTATCTAAAGTTAATATCGTATGCCTTTCAATTTCACCCAAGTGTATAGAAATATAAATTCACAGCGCCAAACGAAAAGCGAACTCCACAATACTTTGGTCAAATTCTATTGAAATGCAATCTTTCTCCAGTTGAAAAGACGTAGAGATTACTAAGGGTATTAAGGGCGACTTGAAAATTTACGCCCCGTTGAAAATTTACAAAAGGCTTCCAAGACGTATTATTAGCGACTTTGCATTATTGACGCGGTCCCAAATCGGCCTTCAGTGTTTGTGCAATATTATGTAAACACAATTTGCGACCTGTCGGGAATAAAGGTTTGTCGACAAGGGTCGGCAAATCATTATTGTTTATTGAGAACAGCTGGGTCCCGTTTAAAGGTGTACGGGTGCTTTGTATCGTGACGGATAAGGTATAACAAGGTTTTCAAAGGTTTGTTGTGCATTTCTGTACGGGCGGTCATCAGTCATCATGAGCACAGGGCTTACTAGCGTATTTACGCATAACCGGAAAAAACAAATATTTACAATTGTTTGATACAGAAAATGTTTCAATGGCTAAATACAGTCTACACTAAACTTCTAATTTAGCTAGGTGGTGGAACAGAGAATACGCACAGACAAACATATCATGCAAACAGTACCTACAAAAGAACTGACCCTTTAACATACGTATATATTTTCTGCTCTTAAATATAATTTTATAAAATAAATAAATGAAACTGTACGTTTAACATTTATCAATTTAATCAAAAATCTTTTAACTACAGACTTTGATGTATTATTTTTTTGGTTAAAGAAAATCTAATCTGGGGTTGATCCATGTAAATTTGTAGATGATATTTTTTTTTTAAATTACTGTAGTTAACGAAAAACTTAATTCACATTGTTTTTTTTGCTAGCGGGATGATATTTTTAAACGTTTTATTTGTTCTTTTATAATTTATGTATTACTTTTCTTACATTAAAGGTAATGTTCCCTCACAAGGTGTCCCGTGCCGAGATAGACATTTTATATAATTTAGAAACATGCCTTATTAAACATAATCAAATCATAATATCAAATACGTATAAAACATAATAAAAACACATAAAACGCACAAATAAAAACATTATAAATAATTGGCCTTATAATTATGGTTTTATTGTAAATAATATGTTTTTTGTAATGACTGTTGTTCCCTCAAATAAACAAATAAAATATTGAAATGAAATGATATTTTTTGTCTATTTATTTCCAATGACGCCGTTAAACTTTATAGATATGGACAATACTATTATGTTACTTTGTCATTCTAATACTGATGAATGAAAAATGTATCTACAAAAAAAATCATTTGCCTTAAAACAGACGCTAGTTTAGGAGGGTAAATAAGGAATTTTGTGGTTAACAATGAGTATTTTTTTTACATATATATATATTTTTATTTATTATACGGCACTAGTGTCTTTTACAATATAACGATATAATGAGTTAGTTAGATATACAAAAATTAAAAAACAATATGAAAACATGGGTATAAAAAGAAAAGTAAAAATAACAAATATATTTATACAATTATACATATTTATGTATATATATATATATACATATATATATATATATATAAATGTACGTATATCAGTAAACAAAAGATAGAAAAAAGTCGGTATATATGAATATAAAATGAGTTAACACCAGATCGTTAGCATAAGTAGCTTTTGCAAATAATTCGTTAATCGTTACTATAGAACATCATAAAATATTTTCAAAGGGATGATTTGAATTCACAGACTTAACTTAAAAATGTAAATATGAGAGGTACGTCCATTTCCTAGTCAGTGTATACGCGGTATAGGTGAGTGACTAAGATAGTTGGTTTGAGACGGGTGACAATAATATAGATTTTTTTATCTAGTTCTACGTGTTGGTATATTCATATTTATTAAATGCAGGAGTTCGCAACAATCTAATTTTGAATTAATGATTTTATTTGAAAATATTAGGTGAGTTATTGTTCTGCGATCCTCAATAGTAGGTATATTTCAAAAAAATTACAAAGACATCTAGTTAATTTGTTGTATGAGAACATGCAGTTTGAAATTAATGAATCTTAAAATTTTTTGTTGGACTCTTTCAATATTATTTAAAAAAGCATACCTAATATATGTTATTATAAAGGAACTTTGGGAATCTGCAATTTATAATACGATAAAAAAAAAACATATGGGTATCATTAAAATCTCCTTTTCTGTACCTGGTGGTGCATAGGGCACTGTATTGGCACTCCAATTGTCAGTGTACTTACCTTGATATTTTTGATAATTGGATAATTAGTATTACGCTTCGAGTACCAACAAGAGTCCGACCTATGCAATATTGCAGTGAGAAAATACTTTTTTAAATCAACATTTTTATCAACCTTCGTGGAAATCTAGTCGGAGATTTTACACATGTTTGGAGAATGCGATAACCTCTCGACCGCTAGATGTAGGTAAAAAAAGTAATGGAATAATGATTTTATAATGTATTCGAAACAAAGGAGAAAATTTTATTAAAATTCAATTTATTTATTTATTATTCAAAACGACACTCGATTAAATATTAATGAACTTATTTAGGGCTTTTTAGGCTGTGCCCGTGTTAGGCCATAATAATTAACAATACAAAATACGTAGTAAAATTAATATAATTTAATTATAATGTCGTGATGCAATAGAATAACAATCAAGAATCATATTTAAAAAATGAATGTTATAGCTCTAACGTTCTATTAAAAAAATAATTTTGAAAATATTTTTTACACGCTTGATTAAGTACTTTGTATTTAAGCAATTACTGAATAAAATTCAACATTATCATCACTATAACTCTCTCCGCACCTGATTGTGTATAAAGCACTCCATTTGTAAACTAAATGCAGCATATCTCGATCAATGTAGTGAAATATGGCAAAATGTAAAAATCTCTGAAACTTACATTTCACTTTTACCGTGCCTAGAATCCAACCCGAGACCTCGAACTTGGTAGGTGAATGCGCCAACCACAACAACAGCGGAATAATAGTAGCCATCAAATCAAAAATACTCTTACATGATTTTTTTCATACAAAACTGAACTATTTATTCACCGGCAGGTCAATCACAATGGCCGCATTTGTCGGTAATTACCGATGCGATAAACAAATTTTACGGGTAAGTGTTGGTTAAGGACTTTTAATACTTTGAACACCGGCCAAATACACATAGAATTTACCCCGTGCCCTGCCCATTTTTGTGAAATTTTATGCTTCGTGAAGGGTTTCTTAAAAGTGTCATAATTATGAAAATACTGGGTTAAATCAATTAAAATTTAACAGATTTATTTAAAATAATTAAATAAGAAATTTTTGTATGATAGTTTTGCCAACATTGGCCTTTATGGAGAGCCACATTGCGCATTGCAATGTTCGCACATATACAGGGTATCACTCCTTTTTTTGTGCTTTGTATCCCGGACCCGTGTAAACACGTGATTATAATAAGCATGCGTTGTGTCCCGGTCCCGTGTTTTCACGTGGTTTACCAGCAGCAAAAAAATACTAATAAAAGTCACTATATGTCAATAAAATGCACTTTTTTAGACAGCTGGTAAACCACGTGAAAACATGGGATCGGGGCACAATGCATGGTTATATAATTACGTGTTTACACGGCTCCGGGATACAAAATGTTATAGACGTGATTAACATCGTATGTGACTAAGCACCTGGGCACAATAAAAATATTGTTATTATAACTGTAATCAACAAATACAAAGAAACTCTAGACCGTCAAATTCTGAATTAAATATTCAGTTATGCTCTTTTCAAATCTTTTCAAATTTACTTTCAATACCTTTCATCAAAATCGTTACTATTGTAGTTGATGTGTCGTTTTTGAAGGTTCGAAATCTAGGACCAAGGATATTGTTACATAGATACATACGTAGGTACTTAATCTTCGTCGGCTACATTTCTTCTGAGTTTCTACTTTCGGGGTAACAAATTGGGGACCGAGGGCACAATCGTGTACTGGGGTGATAAATGAACCCAAAATGTCCGCGTACAAAATCGACATCCGTAAAGTGACCGATACATAACGATTGAAAGGCGGCTGGCTTTATTTCTCGCAGGGGAATAAATCCCTTATACGTCGGCTCTGGCGTCAATGATAAAAAGGTTGTCTTGTAAAAGCAATGTTAAAATACCTTGAGCTTACTTGATACCTGTATTATAATAGTTTATTTCTAATGGTTTTAGTTATCTTGATTAATCCAATATTTAAACACGTTTTGACCAGATCGTAATGTTGTTTTTTTTCTGTATTTCTTTTTCTCTTTTTTTGTAAATCATGTTTTACTTTCACAGTCACGTTTTTAAACTAAATAATTTAATGTTGTTTTGCACATATTTTATGTAATATATTTTATTCTTGTCGTATTTGCTGATTTGCAAAAAGCGTATAATAAAATTGACAGAATGAAATTATAGGACGTGTTGGAAAAGTATGGAGTAAATAAAAGACTTATACGAGTATGAGCAGTATCATCTATTTATGAGGAGACTTCAGCATGTTTACGAGTTAGTGGGGGATTCACATCGTGGTTTGCGATCTGAAAAGTGTGTGAAATAGGGATGTGTAATATCAACGCGGGTATTTAATCTATACATGGATAACTGTATGAAAGAGAGAGAATTTATGGATGCTGGAGCAAAAATTGGTAATTTTACAGTTAGCTGTTTATAGTACACAGATGACACTTTTTTTTAGCAAGCATAAGGAGGACTTACAACAAATAAGCTCTAAGGTGTATGATGTATGCCGGGAGAGCGAATTGATGATGAATGAAAGTAAGTCAAAGGTGATGGTATTTAAAAGGGGAAGTGAGGTTACTGATTGCATAATAAATGTAAGCAATGAATGTCTTGAACAAGTAGAAAAATTTGTGTATCTAGAAAGCTTATTTTCAAGTTATGGAAGAGTAGAAAAAGATGTTTAAAGAGAAGTGAATGCGGGCAACAAAATAAACGGCTCACTAAGCACAGCAATTGCTAATAAAAAAATGCCAATCGAAGATAAACTGGCAGTGCAAAACGGAGTTTTGTCCCGACTCTTATGTATCGAAGTGAAACATAGAACTGACAGAGGAAGGATGAAAGCGGAGTGAACCCGGTCGAAATGCGATATCTTATATGAACGTGTGGAAAATCAATGTATGACAGGGTTACGAATGATGAAATCAGGCGAGAGTGTAAATCTGAGTCAGGTATAATTGATAAGATTAAGAAAGGGTCTCTGAGAAAGTTTGGTCGTGTAGAACGAATGGATGACGAAATAATGATAAAACAGGTATACATGGTGAGAATGAGCAACAACGTGGAACGAGGATGACCTAAGAAGACGTGGCATGATCAAATAAACCGAAATCTCTAGTTTGGTCACGTAAAAAGCAGGCAGAACCGAAGGGCATGTATGACAAGATGTGTGAATGTGGAAAAATCTAGGAATGATACCAGAATAGACGTGTGTGGTCCATTGTCTCTGCCTACCCCTACGGGGATAAAACGTGAAGGTAGTAGTATTATTTTCGTATTCGCTTTTTACGTTTCTTCTGTTTATTTTTTTTGTCTTTTTATACATTTGCGGTAGTATTTTTCGACCAATATAGGTGTTTGAATGTCCTTGTGTCGAGTTTTACTTCTATACTTGTTTTTTTAAACTGTTTTTGCCATGTCTTTGTTTCTTGTCCTGACTAGCTGAGAATTTCCTGTGTTTCGGCAGGACCTTTTCTAATACATTTTTTTTTCGTTGAATGATACTTAAACAATTAAAATAAGTCATTTTAATATGAAAAAATGAAACAGAAGTATAGATTACAAAACATTACTTCCGTGACTTTATTTTAAGATAAAAATACTTTTTAATTTTTTTATATTATTTATTTGGATAACTGACAGCTTGATTTATCTTATATATAAAACAAAACAAATTACAAATAACCCAATTACTGGTTTTCACAAGAAGCATCACAGTAAGTTAAAAAATATTCTCGAACATAAAATGAACAGTAATCTAATGTAAATCAAAAAGAAAAGAAAAAACACAATAAATTATTTCGAAAGCAAACGCCTCACGTCATTATGATTATTCGCAATTAAATCTTTGTTTAATGATTTTGTTAGTACATTAAAATTATTTAAAGTTCGCTATAAATGTGAATTTTGCCTATAATTAGATGAAACACGAGGAATATGAAGAAGAAGGTTATTTCTTAGTACTTTGTAAGGAACATTAATAGAAAATTTGCATAGTAGTTCAGGACAGTCAGTTGAACCTATTGGCTAGGCTGTATAAATGCCATGTATTTAATTTTAATTTTAATTTTTAATTTTCTTTTCTCACTATAACAGGCCAGAAGGGCCCAATTACAGTGGTGAATTACATCAAAGAACACACAAACTGAAGTTTTTTTGTGTTTTCACCGGGAACCGAACACAGAACCTACTGGGCTTACGTCAAGTGCTTAGCCATTATATCACGAATGCTGTCACCTATAATGACACAATACTTTTATAAATATCAAAGATATGAAATTACAGAGCAGATTTTTCTTATCGTATTTGGAAAATTATTCACGTTTGTCTTTTGAAAATGTATTATTTATTGTAACAAATAAATATCCTTATTGTAACCTTACAGTCTAATTGAACAGACGTGGTCAATTTTGAACATGATTAATTTAATATAATTACGCCTTATTAATTGATAACAATCAACTATTCTTAAAACCATTACATTATTGGAGAATTTAAAAAGAAACATCCTATTGTATTTTGAGTAATAAATTCCTCGCGTGTTAAACACTAAATATTTAATATTCAATACACAAAGCGTATTTTATTTTGAAATTATTCATTTTTGTTGTCTGGGCCATCAATAAACTCTGCTTAAAAATGTTCTTTAGCTATCATAGCTCTGACATTTTCATTGAGTAAAAAAAGCACGTTAAGTTGTCCAATAAATTTTGTCTAATAAATAGAAATTTATTATGTCTTTTGTCATAGTTTAAATAAATGTATAATCTAAGTTTCAAGTATTTTTTCTGGTAAATCATTCAACAAAAACAAAAAGGACAAAGTGAAATCTCATGAAAATAATTCAGATATGAAAATTACATTACTGGAAGACATAACTGACTGCCAGCAGGTTTTTTTTTGTTAAAAGATTCTTTGTTGATCACAAAAAACGAACGAAACATAATTTAACACAAAAAAAACAAACAACCTCTTGTGCTTGATGTTTTTAATTTAATTTTATTATTTTATTGGAAAGGCAACAGGTATATATAAATTTATAAGATACAATTTTTTAGTAATATGTATTATAAAGTCCAATTAGTGGCTTCCACGTAATATTGTTATCGTAAATGTTGTCACATAAAAATTATTCATCACATAAAATAACAAATTATACACAACTTATAATATGACTAAAAATGTAAACGTAATACATATTATTAAAAATAAACCTACTTCTGAATATTGGCCACACAGTTGCACATTATAATACATATTACAACTATTGTTGACCATATAGTGTACATTTATTGTGTGCCTACATACAGAACAGCACATAACCTGCATAATATACATAGGCTGCGGATTCAAGGCGCATCATCATAACTTGTTTTTTTTTGTAGATTTCATTTTTAAAGAAAGTTAACGATAGGTTATTAATATCAATACAATTTCATTGATGATTACACATATTGCAGGTTCTATTGACAAATTAATTTTGAAAAGATTTTGTCGAACATTTAGAAATTTTAACTAGCGATTGGTTTCTGGTCTGCTTTACACGAACTCTAAAATTAATAAGTAATAAAATCTTAGGGCAATCATCATGTTATTTAAAATTTTATATATAAAAAATATGGGAAAATGTAGGATTTTTATTATTATGGATAACTTTTATAGCGCCATTTTCGTTATGTCATACCTCAAGGGCGCTTAACATAGTGATTCGATGATAATTAAATTTAATTGATGCTTTTAAAATTGTGATTTAATTAAAACTACTTATTTGTTATCACATGCTACGGATTTATTTTATTTATTATACTTTTTGTACAAAATGTTATTTGAAAATTGGCGGGCTTATTGCCAAATGGCAATTTCTTCCAATGGTTTAGAGAACAAGTGGGTTTAAAGTTTTTTCGAAACATCACTTCACTCTCACAGCATGCCATATAACTTTTTCTCTCGCCGTAGACGTAGCTGATCTAAGCGTAAAACGCCTGTTAGCTAGTTCATCTGGAATGCATAGTTTCTTTAGATATTCCGGAGCAGAGTTGTATCCATAAGCCAACATAGTTTGTATTCCACCCACTGTAAAAAACGTAGCTAGTGTAATTCCCGAATATGTTAAGTAAACACAAAAATTGATGAATTTGTAAAATAAGGTTTTGGTTTGCATACCAAAAGAATATAAAGACATTCATATTTAATAGTGTACTGAAAATATTGTAAAAAATTTAATGAGTTATTATATTTTGTTGTTTTATAAATTAGTAATTATAATATCATTTTGAATTTAGTGAGGACTCTACTCTAGACAAGTTTTTACATAATAGGATTCGATCAAGAATTGACAATAAATAACATTATTATTTAATGGAACTGACGCCAAGACCCTTTAATTTTTCTCAGTGCTATGTACTTATAAATATGTAATATTGGTACTGTCACCCACATGACCGTTTTCCCCAACAGCTAACCCATTGCGCTGGTAATTACACGTCTCTCGAATACATCAAACGCTGAATTATACTTTGGATCGTTTCGTAATATGGCCAAATTATACGTTATTTCTTTAAGTAATAACCACGTGTCCCCTGTAATTGGTCACTTAGCAATGTGAAAACAATGTGGAGCGAATACTCGCGTCATGTTTGGTAAGGCGAAAGGGGAATTGTATGAAAGCGGTGACCTGCGAACTGCGAATATGTTAAAAGGCATTTTATTGACTTATGGGGTGAATATCAGAATGTTAAAGGCATTAAAGAAGAATAAAACTACCTTTAAGACCATCTAACTTTAAACAAAATTTTGATGATTTTTATCACAAAGGCTTTTCTAGTTATTTAAATATGTATTTGTTTTTTTTTGTTTTTTAATATTACAAGTTACAGTAATTCTCGATGTTATTAAGATAAGTGTATTTGAAAGAGGAACGATAATTTTTTGTACGACCTACAAATTTTGATATTATGAGAAAATAAACAAATTAATTGTACCCAATATAAGGGCATCTCGTACATCCAACAATATTTTGAGTGTATCAAAGTGTTTGTGAATAGGCTGGATTTCACTCCCTAGGGCAATTCAGGGCAGGACAGGCGCCGTGGTGCAGTTCGTAAGACGGCCAACTGTGAAACTGGCGTCGCGGGTTCAATCCCCGCGAGTTGCAAGAAAAAAAATATAGAAAGATTTTTTTCTCAATTGGTCTGGGTGTTGTGGTATATTTTTCATTACCTCCTTCCATATCATCTCTTTCCCACCTGCTGACAAGCCTCTAAATAGAGGCATAGCGGGTTATTTCTTTTTAAATTGAAATAAAAATAAGTGGTCGGCAAACCACTCGCGAGCCGCATGCGGCTCTTTAGCCAACTTGAGTGCGGCTCACTCAGCGCTAGTTTTGCTTTTGGTTCGAATTATTCCGTCTACAGGTTCTAAAGAAGAACTTCTAGAACTATTGCTTTTTGTATTGTTGAGGGTATTGCAAATGCTTTCATTAAATGCACGAAGAAGCATAATATCAAACTCGGTAAAATTGTTTATATTTAAATAGGTGCGAAGGTTTTCACGGTCACTGTTATCAATATAATTCTTTTTTGGGTGATACCGTGTGTGCTGGATTTGTTCCGACGTTTCGGCTTGTGTACCAATGTGCCTACTGCTGACTGCGACACGGTACAAATTACTAGTAGTTAAACACACACTTTTTTCTAGAAAACACTTGAAAATGGCTCCTGCAATGGTAGCCGAAACCGAAATCCAACACACTCGGTATCACCCAAAAGAAAAACATATTGTTTCTATTTTAACATAATATTATGGGGCTAAAAGTACGACCGAAGTGAGGAAGATTTTGTTTCTATTTTCAAGGCAAAAATGAATGTAGTGATACTTATTTATCATTTTATCATTCATTAGAAAGCGCTTTGTGCGAATAAATATTATGGATTTGGTGATCGAGATTGTCAAAAAACTCTATTTCATCGCCAATTTAAAGTCTTTTTTCTTGAAAAGTGTAAATACGGAGACAATTTAAAATGAAAATAAATTTGGCTCTCAAAATATTTTTTTGGACTGCTAATCTTTGGCTCTTTTGAACAATAAGTTTGCCTACTACTGCCCTAGGAAGTTATAAAGATCCAAATTTATTGGTTTCACGCGTTACCTAGCATATGAAATAATTAAGTCAGATGAATCTCACCCACATCTATAAAGGTTTCAACTCTTCAACTTCACATTTGTTAACATATGGAAGATTTGAGGAAATGTGTATGTTTGAACCTAGGCAGAATGGTGAATGTTACACAGTGTGTAAAGTGGCCTTGTCAACCAGCCTATAGTTATAAGCCCTGTCAATGCCTAAACTACCATTTTCCTCTCTCGAAAGCGGGTTTTGCCACGCAAATTTGTATAATGGTTTCAAAAACATAACAGTTTAATTTTTGGTGATACTATTTTAGCTGTTTCATTAAAATAACTATTTTAAAATAACTAATTTGGTATGTACGTGTGTGAATGAATATGTGAGGAGGAGTATGTGTGGGTGCAAAGGTAAAAAATATAATTAAAATCGTATATAAAATAATGGTTTATAACTCAGAGTAATAATGCGTAACCTAGAGAGGAGCCCAAACGTAGGAAAACCATTATATGACTATTGGGTATTAAGTTAGCTACAGTTCGCAGCAAAACAATAGGCCATACTCAGGTCGAGAATCGTCAAATGGATATTAATTTGCATTGTAATTACATTTAAATATGTACCTGTGTATTTATTATTGCAGGGTTATTCCAATCTATTTTTCTATAATTCGCCAATATTTATTTTATAAAAACTGAAAATACATGTGTATGTTTATTTTTTTATGTATTTATCTACTTTATTCATAATATACTTATGTAACATTTATTGAGACATAAATCCCAACTCCATGGAACCAAAGTCCCATGTTGAGTTTGTTTGTTTGTCCGTCACATCTCCGAAATGGTGAGTCGTAGCGGCTTTAAATTTGGACAGGTCATTTTAGATGCAATTCTCAAGATTAACGTTGCTATTTTCGGGTAAAATTTTAATCGACCTCTACTCGATAAAAACTCAAACTTTATATGGATGCCTAGTGCAGCCCTGACATAATGCCCATAATCAACTGTCATTATCAACAGTAAACATACTTTAATTCACAAATTTATCCCCTAAATTGAGAAAAAAACGTATCTGAAGTAAACATACTTTTGATATAAGAAAAGTTTTAAGCAACATAATACACGTATCGGGACAATAAATGCCAAAAACCAACAAACCAACATCGCTTCCGTTCTATGAACCATAGTGATAGGGCGTCTCTCTATGTTACGCATTATTACTCAGAAGTTTAAATCCACTTTCGAAACATCAAAAAAAAAATTTTTTTCATTAATTTTACAATAATAGATTGTATTTTTTTTAAATTCGGTAAATTCCAAAACCTTATTCCAAAAAAAGCTCTTTTTTTGGTACATATTGAATGAATAATGTACGAATCCCATACAATACGGTTAGGAAACACAAATTAATATTAAAAATAAATCAATTAAAATATTTTTGATTACTTTCATTTGTATTCGTAATTTTACATTTATCATATTATGAGTTTCACTTGTTAGAAAATAATAAAATTGTATTAGAAATTTTTCACAATTCTTTAAATTTATTGCTTCAATCTATAGTCATTTAGATATCTGTAAAACCACGCAAGCAAATATTACTCAGATTTATTCCGATTATCAATTTGTAAATCAAATTAGCCACTGAATTTAATTGAACGACTAGAAAATTTACATATCCGAGTCAGTTGGATTCTTAAGTGGAAAATCTGTCATAAACGTCATGATAAATTAGGATTATAACAACATTTCCAATGCTATAGAACTTGCTGTAATTTATATCACTATCCGTTAAAGTTATGCAATATGACACATAAATAAGAAAGTTGATTATAAATAGTGATTGCTGCTTTTCTAAATATGCAAAATATTTCATAAATTGACTTTTATTTCAATAAATAACAGCTTTATTCAACTATGTGGGTATATTATAGCTTACTAACGAAACCATAATCAACATTATTTTTATTATGGTGGTCTTTTTTATGTATTTATTATAATTTCTTTATTTCTATGAAATGCCTTTGAATATTTTCATAAAATACCAAAACACATCTTGAAACAATGTACAGATGTACGAATATTCAGCTTTGGAATTCAGCAAAATACTGCGTACTATTCGGCAGAATACTGAATGCCAAATCTTGAATAAAAAACACAAATGTATTTTACTAAAAAATGGCTTAAGTTGTGATAAATAAAATCGTTTTTTTCTACATTATTTGTCGGTAGCAAACGATGACGCTTTTCCTCATAAGTAATATGTACCTCGTGAGATCTTGTTACAACACAGCAAACACTCAGACAGTTTTTTTATATTTACTACAAATCTCATAATATACCCGAATGGGCGATTTTTTGTTAAATGATGCCATGATGTACAACGAACAAATAATTACTTACTACTAATAATTATAACTAAAAAATAATATTTGTTTCACAATTTCATCTATGTTTTTATTTATTTTTCTCATGTATTCGTATTTAAAATTATATAAACTCTTATAAATAAACAACTAAAAGAGTGTGAGTCACTTTTCAAGCACAAGAGTTAGTTTCTTTTTTTGGAGAGTTACGGTGATAACATTTACTAGATGTGTAAATGTACATATGTTTAGAATTTTACAAAAACATGTTCTTTTTATGTAATTTATTATAATTTTATTATATCTAATAATTAACAAATACGCCCGCTCCGTCATCTTTGCACACACCGTAGTGAGACAGGTCGTAACCTGTCACGTGCGAAATGCACACATTTCCACAGCTAAGAGCGTGGCTGAATATTCAGTATTCGGCGTTTGGCTGATATCTTATTTAAAAACAAAATACCGAATGGTTATATCACGCAATAATGCTTTGTTAACGATATTATCGATATTAACGATATTATCTTATCATTTATAGCCATTTGTCATCATCAACATTCCATGTCCGCTCCCTAGTTGGAGCACAAATATTCTCCGGGCATTTCTGTCAGCTTCCAGTACCTGTGCATCCTCTCAGGTCAGATTCGCATCCCGTAGTTCTAACACGAACTGCTGACCAACAGTCAGCAGCGGACATCGAGGACATCAAAAACCAGATGCCCTGTAAAGTAGGCAAACCTGATTAGGGCTTTCAGGAGGCATCCGCAGTACGTGGATAAGCCAACCGTATCGCTTGGTGACAGTCTCAAAACATCGTTTCTCAAACATCTGCAAAGGAGAAAATGTGTTATGCAGGCGTTATATAGGTGGTGTTTTCACTGAGTAGATATCCGATCTATACCATTAATGTACATTATATTTACTGTTGTTTTCTTTATTTTTAAATTATATGCTCTAATAATCTTATTTGACTATTATTTTTGACTTGATAGCTTACTCTCGGATATAAATCCTAAAAAATGATATGAAGTGGGGATAAGTCGGCCTCGTATCATACTTGAACCCAGGTTCGATCCCAGACGGGTCGAAGTGAAATGTTTGTTTTAAATTTGACCTAACACTTAAGTATTTCACTGTCTTTAGACCTGGACTAGTACTTGACGCGTAAGAGTGATCGCTTTACATTCATTTAACAGAAGATCAAGGAACACTGCATTTGGTGTTCTAATGTGATGTCATATGTGCCATTTCTGGTGATGATAAAAATCTCGTATTAAATATTGTGTATTACATTAAACGTATTATTTAATTAAAAATACCTTTTAAATTTCTCACTCCTCAGAAGTATGTTAAAGCTCTTCATTTTTATTTACAAAATAAAAACCTAAATTTATTTTGTTTGTCTATCGAAAAAAAGTACTGTTTAGAATTATACATAGATTAGTCTTTCGGGTATTAATATCCCCATTTTCATTAAAAATATACACTCTTCCAATTCAGCTTGCGGTATTCGTTAACCTTTCAATGCCCAATTTTTATAATTCTAACTAAAAACATATATTTATGTTTGTTCTTTACGTGAAATAATGAAAAGAAAGGTTTTTTTTCTGTTTTAATTTCATATTTTAGTTTATGTGGACAATATGCTACATCGGGCATTAAAAGGTCAAAAAATACAAGAATGTAAGGAAAACAATGAATAACGATTTTTATGAACGTCTTCTTATATAATAATGAAAGTTGCGGAAACAATTATAACTTCAAACCTTTAAAAAAATGAAATCACCATCTGAACATAAGTTAAATTATACTTTTGACAAAATGTGTGCAACTGACTTTTTGTTTTAAATTTTTTCGAAAAGTTTTACCCTAGTGACGAATTTTTAAAATAAATTTTAATGGCTAGTATTTAAAAAATATATAAACTAGTCGCCAAGTGATAAACATGTTTGAAATTACTTTTATTATACACCGATTATAAATATGTAGCAGATCGTCTACATTGGGCATTACAGGGTTAAAAAATTCCAATCTCAATTATTATCATCCATTGTGAATCGAACCTAAAGCCTCTGAGTCTGAATCAATTCAATACCATTACACTGCATTGGCCGCCATAAAACTGATAGATTTTCATTTATCAATGAAAATCTAGATTTTCATTGGTAAGCTATGCTTCTCTAGTAGAAAATAACCATTTATCGCTTAAAACTGTTTATCTTGTACATCTAGATAGACATTTTTATCCAACTCATAAATTAATATGCATACATCAAACCTACGTTCCCATAATAAATCACAGCTTTTTATCAAAATCCATTGTATAAGTCGAGGCTGTTAATTTATTTAAAATATTTCCCCGTCCCGAAAACAGTGGTAAACCGACGTCAGCCAAACAAAGGTAAAAGGTGTTCCGAGATTAATACGCTGGCAATAAAAAAGAAATCTAGAGTGTTAAGTTTATGTATCGACGCTGTTAATTAAATACAAGATCAAACAAACAACGCACTAAAATACGGCGTTATAAGTTATAATTGCGAAATGTGTTCTCCTCGCTTCGGGGAGCCTGAGAGGTGAGATTTATGGAGACCATAAAGCGTGTGTAGATATGTTTATGGCTATCATTTCCGTCTGCAGCCAGTTGTTGGTCATAATCTGGCAGGTACCTGCAGCGAAGCCGTAAGTCATAATGCCGGTTTGTACTCTATAATAAAATAACGTACGGGTAATGTGGCATAGAGGTACCACCGCGAGAAACCGTAATGTGTCAAATTAGTTATTATACTTTGCTAAGTGATCACCGGCTTATGTTCTATAAGCAACCTATGATCGCCTTCTGGCGAACCGGTAACCAATAGTGTCCGACCGAAACAAGATTTTCAGCAGAAACCGAATTGTGGCTTCTGTTCTGGTTTCGGCCGAACCGAAACCGAAACTATTTGAAATAAGTTAATAGTCAAAATTGTGCGTTTTTATTAATATTAAACCTTACGAGTTTACTAAAATAAGTGTGAAATAAAACACAATTAAATTAATTGAATGAGCGAAATCATTATTTTTTAGCGTTTTTTGGTTCGTTATTTGTTTGTATGTTTGTCGAAATGTTTGTAGACAAAAAACTGGATTTCGCCCCCTAGGAAGTCGTTAAGATTATCAAAGTACAACAGAGATGAAGATCATCTTAGAGGGGGTAATGTGGAAGTATAGGCATTTACAGAGCTTATAACCTGTCAATAACTGGTTTAAGTGGCCACTTTACATACTGTGTAATATTCACCATTTTTTCTATGTTCAAGCATCCATACTTATTCCAACTGGTCGAAGTAGAAGTTAAAAAATGTAAAAAAATGTTTTCAGGCGTTTCTTAGTAAAGTTAAACTTTAAAAATTTCACATTTATTTTCAATTTTAATTTTAGTTTTTATGCATTTAAATTAAAACTTCAATGTAAGAAAAAAATATTTCAATATAAAGGAACCACTTCAATAAATTAATCAGTGATAGAGTGTTGTAATAGACTTACGATTTCCAGAAAGCCAACCTACCAATCAGGACAACTCGCCCAATTCAACTAGTGACGTCATGCGCGGAGTAATTAAAATATAAAAAAAAAACAAAAAAAAGGCTGTAACGATGATAATTTATTTTATTTATTTATTTAAGCACTTTATATACATATACACTTTACATACATATGCATAAAGACGGGAATATAGCCTCAAGGCAATTTCTTCCTACCTACCCAAATAATACGATACACGAAAATAATAATAAAATAGCTTAGTTTTATAGTATACTCGTATTAAGAATTTATTTTTTTAATCCACTGAACTTTCTTGTTTCATTATGTATACAACGAAATAATTTTCTTTTATAAAAAAAATATTCAACCATTTAAAAAAATCAATTCACTTTATATTTATAGGTATGAAAGGATTTCTTTACTGACAATTCTTGGTGGAACTGCATTTTGATTTTAATAATAAATACCTACTTGTGTATAATAATTAACGTAACCCAATAATTCGTTTCGTGTCCTACCAGTCTGACAATGTCAATAAAAGTTAAATAAAACCAAACTTAGTATTTTATCACCAATGTTTTGATTACGTCCAAATGCTTGTAGGCAGGCTGGATTCCACTCCCTAGATCTATAACTAAAGGCTAAATTTATTTCAACAGAAATTATTCACCTAGATGAATTGCACCCTCATTAATAAATGTTTTAGCCCTTTTTTTAATGCATAATATATGATTGTTGAAAAAATTCTTAACAAAATAAGTATAAAATTACAAAATATAATTAATAATATTTTTATATTATATATTTAATAATATTTTTTTTCACAAAAGTCAACATATGAAAGAGTTGAAGAAATGTGAATGTTTAAAAATAGCCAGAATGGTAAATGTTACACAGTGTAAAGTGACCACTAAACCCAGCGTCGATGAATATTTTTTACACTAGGCGGTGAATGAACCGGGTATGAGACACCCACCTAAAAACATATTACACTTTTGAATTTGTGTATTTTTTTTATTTCTTGCATTGATAAACTGCAATACATCAATGGCTCCATGGAAAGATAACTATAAATTGCTAGTTTTGAGAAATAGCTGCACGAAGTTTTGGCACATCTAAATTCATTTGTAACAAGTGATTATTTATATCACCTTAAGTGAAGAATATATGTTTATGTGAAATATATACTCAATGGTTGCTAGTTTTAAAATTAAAGTTGTTATGCAAATTATCACAACGTTTTAATAAGTTATGGAGCTGAGAGATTGTTAAATTTATTTATATCCATGTGAAATCATCTGTCTAACAAGGGAAAACCAATAATTTTTAAGAGTTAAACCTTTGTAGAATTAAAAATAGTGTTTTTTTTTAAATTTAATAAATAATGAAGCTCAAAGATTCATTTTTTTTAGTTGCCGCTTTATAGAACTGAGTCATCGACATGCTTTATTATTCGCATATTTAAAAAAAATAAAAAATTGACATTTATGCAATATTCATATTTTAAAAATAATTTCTGAATATCTTTTTTGCATTATATTTTTTAGAATTTGATTATTTATTACATTTACCTTTTTTTCTAGATTGTGATTCTATGCCATTATAATTTGATCTAATTAATTTTACTATGTATTTTTATTGTTATTTATTGTGGCTTGACACGGGCATAGCCTAAAAAGCCTTAATAAGTTCATAAATATTTAATTTTGTAATTTTGAATGAATAAATAAATAAATAAATAAATTGTAAAGCTTTGTGAAAAAGAAACAATAAAAACTACGAAAAAATCCAAATAAACAGGAATTCAAATAAAAAACATAACATTTCAGAAATAATATACGGAGATATAACTGAAAATTTTGGGCATAGAATAGAATAAAAGTTGCTTAGGGGTGTCTTTCTGAATTCTAGCAAAATTCGAATCTGGGTGTGGGGCGTTCGAACACACTTTAAACCCACCTATCTCAGCCCACGCGCAAGACACTACTAAAACTGTATTTTTACTCCAGCTACTTTATGAGAGGGGATGCGACGTTGTGTATTATAAAAGTCGTGAGAGTTTGAAAATGCGTCGGGCGTCTCATTTCCAGGTTAATTGATGCCTGGCTAAACCAGCCAATGACAGATCATAATCCTTGTAAATGCCTTGATTTTCACATTCCCTTCTCAAAGATGTTTTAGCCTTCTGCTGCAATAAATTAAGACAGCTATTTCTTATTGTAATATGAAGGGGTAGAAGAGGTATATTTTTCCAGTTCTGAATCAGCTATATGGCACCAGTTATGAAAATTAAAGTCGTGTTTTTATAAATAATTAAAGTTGAATGGTTCCGCCTGAAATATAATTCAGAATCCCTGCCACAGCCGCAGCTAGCAGCGTTACATTTTATTTATTAATTTTATCTCGGCGGCCATTTATAACGTCCATTAAACGGATTTATTGCCGCGGTCTATGCTGTCGTGATATTGTGTCAAGGCATTCTGAGCTGTTAATATATTTGTGATATTAATTCCGCCGGCGTAAAAAATGTGCAAACAAAAAAATAAGTCGCACTCGGTAGCCGAGGTGATTAGAAATCTTATCGGGCTTATGCATTACACTCTAATGGTCGAATAAGGAAGTTCAGTGGTTTTGGTTTTATTTTTATATTTGTTAATATAATAAGTTAACGTAATTTTGAAATTATTCTGCCTGTGACGTCACGAGTTCAAGTCGATGAGTATTCCTTACATTTAAAAAGAGAACCACGTACCTGTCAAAATACGCTAAACTTTGACAAACATGGCTACCCGGAAACCGAAAATCAATCACAACACATTTTCTATGAATACTGCAGTGAAAAACTAGCCATCAAATAAATATTTCACCCTGCTGGGTTTTTATAAGATCCTGCTAGGAATCAAGCCCGGAATTTCAAGCATGGAAGGCAAATGCACTAACCAGTACACCTGAGGCCGACTAATCTCCACTCTATGTTTTTCATTTCCTGAGAGTGGCCGTTGAGTCAAAACCAGGTTTCGTTCTATTTTACATGGTTAAAGACAAAAATATGTTAATAAATAAAAACAAAGATGAAGAACATTTTAGAGAAAGAAATACGGAAGTCTAAGCATTTACAGGTCTTCCCACCTGTCATTGGCTGCTTTAAGTGGCCTCTTTATACGCCATGTAATATTCACAATTTCGCCTTTGTTTGAACATCCATATTTCTTCAGTGCTTCCGTTTGAAAGTACATTCCTTCACATGTCCGAAACCGTTTTTAAGACCGTGGGTCTTCCTATCGCCAGTCAAGCAATGCGTTTTTGTCAAAATACAAGTTACCCTTTTAAAATTTTCAATGTCATATATCGCGATTATTAAAAAAATTAACTTTACTTCTTTCCATGCCCCTTTCACTGTTTGTTTGGCAAATTATATGGAGGGCTTTTGTCGGATATTTTTATTCATATTCATGACCGTATTGCCAACAGGAATGGTAGCAAAAACTTTATTTACTTGTATCACCAAAGTTCAAGTCCATTATTTATTTATTTGAAAGAAACAAACAGTCGACAATGATATGATAATATTTATTTTTTAATACGGTTTAAAGACAGACCAGCGAAGTTTCTTAATAAAAATCATACATATTATTAAATTGCGTTACAAAAAAAGCATGTGTTTATGTAAATTTGTATGAGAGTAAGTGTAGATGTGTGTTTATGTGTATTAGTGTGGGAGTAAGTATTCAGGTGTGTGCATCGTTAAATAGTAAGTGGGATCGTATCGCAGCCAGAAATTATAAGTCTTAATTTATTTTTAATCAAATTAAGGGGCAAGTTAAATATATCAATAGATGAAAAAAAAGCATCATAGTTAGAGCAAGAACGATAGAGGAAAGAGTGCTGTGCATAGTTAGTGCTACAGACTGGCAGATGGAATAAATACTGATTTCTTGTCACGCGAAAAGGGGCACTAAGATTAATTTTGGAGAGTAGGTTCAAAGAGTCTACTTTATTATTTAATAATTTATGTAAATAGCTTGATTCAGATACATTGCGTCTATTTTAAAGGGTAAAAAATCCATTTTGTTTGGCAGATTGGCTGTAAGTACAAAGTGTTTTATTGTTTTTATAATCTAGGTATTTTAAAAATTTTTGTTGAACATTTTCAATCCTTTCTATGTTCGTTATGTATTGTGGGCTCCACATAACGGATGCAAACTTCAAATTACTGCGTACAAAAGTGTTGTTCAAAGTTTTTAATGTATTTGGTTTTTTAAAAGGTTTGGAAATTCTTAAAATGAAGCCTAGCATTTGGTAAGCTTTTTCAACCATAGAATTTATATGAGACCCGAACAGCAATCATTATCAAGAATAACTCCTTAGTCTCTTATCTCGCTACACCGTGACATGGAATTATCTTTGATCGTATAATTGTTCGAAAAAAAAATGTACTTTTAGAAAATGTCGTTATAGAAATTATGTCAATTTAATAACCTCGGATTAGATTTTTATTGAAATTTCCTAACTTTATAGCCCTTCATTTAAAGTCACCAAAAATTAAATACCAAAATCATGCATATTACACCGCTTATTGAAAGGTTGTTAACAACATCAATTTAATAAAGTAAAATTAACACATTGAAAGAATTGTTAGTAGGTGGGTATTACGTTTGATAATTTATTTATAAATACGCCAAATGGGCATTTTTATGGACACATTTATACATGGAAAAATATTTTTAAATAATTAGAAAGACTCGATGATTTATAGTAGACTATGTGGGAGTGGAAGCGGGAGAGAGGTATTTATTATTGAATTTGATTCAGTAATCGTTTGAAAGAAGACAACTTGTTATCAAAGAAATCAAGACTGGTATGTTTGTTGGCAGACCTTAGAATTCTGGGCATAGGGGAATGAAAACCATGGTTAGTTATATGGATATCGGTATGAAAGAGTAAGTTTTGTCTAATGTTTTTAGTTGGGATATTTAATTTTATTGAGCTCAGTAGTTCAGGCGCATCAAATAGTGAATTGAGAATTTTAAATAGGACTTTATGGTCGGATTTATTCGACGGTCTTAAAGAGAAGATATATTCTATGTAGTTTCTAGCTCATTATACGTATATAGGTCTCTGGATAAGCCCAACCTCCAACCTATCTTTCTTAAAAATCGATGTTAAACTGATTCAATATTCTTGATGTGAACATCATAATATGGAGACCAGATAACAGAGGAATACTCTAGGTGCGGGCGAACTAGGGAACAGAAGAGAGTTTTAAGGGTATTGATTTTTTTAAAGTCAGCTGTGCTTTTGTTAATAAATCCAAGAAGTGTTAAGGATTTATTGATTGCATGTTCAATATGAATTGCAAAAGAAAGTTTAGTGTACAATTGTTTCATCTGTTGAAAATAATGAAGTCGAACAGCTGAAACCTTTATTTTCGTGAAGAAATTAAACTAATCAAATTATTTTTCGTAATCGGTAACGCCTGAAATTTTTATTTTATTTTTTAAACTTGAAAAAGAAATGCCTTCATTATTTTCTTCTTTAAAATATTCTCCATCCCTGTATTGTTAATCTCACTCCCTTGTGGTTGAAATCCAGTCATTTGTCAACAAACATAAAGACAAACTTAAAATATTGTATTCAAAAATATGAGTTTTTACGTCAATTTTTTGATCGCACCTCTAATATTATGCAGCAGAAACTTGTATTAAGATGTCAAAATTGCTGGCCATAATCTTGCTGGAATTCAATTTATAATTTTTATTACATCTCCAGAAGCGATGGCGTGTATATTGTTTAAATATTAATTATCTCGATTTGATAGATAATTGAACATAATAACAGCCTGCCAACAGATATTCGGGACGTATATTCTAAATACTCTATACACAAGCTGGAAGTAAAGAGCATTTTTATAAAGTATCGACAAGTATCGGCACAGCAGCTGACGGTACCACGACAGAAGAACTAATATGGAGATAGAACGATGGGAAGTGTAGTACCAAAACTGTTAAATTTAATACATGTTGGGCTGGATTCCTCTGAGTTATGAATGTTAACGTATTACAAGAGAGATGGAGATTATTTGAAAATACTTTTTAAAACCAACGAGCTTATTACAACTTTTACCGAATTATAACAATAATTAAATTACAAGTTATTATTAAGTGCGCTCACCCCTGCCTAAAAACCCGATACTTTTAGGGCCTGGGGAAATTTAGCAATATGAACACTCGCCCTACAGTCAGTAGCCAAGCTCTTTAAAAATCTGGGTTTGTAGTGCGAGAGCTAATTTTTGGGACCCTTCACAATTGATCTGCACACGTGACGTTAAAAGTGTGTAAAACACTAACTTACTCCCATTTTTCAGAATCAGAATCAGAATAAGTACAACTTTTAAAATATTTTTTAATTGAGTTATTCGATTCTACTAAATAAGTAATAGTTCACCTACGATGCGATGATTTAAGTTTCATCGAAGATTTCAAATGAAAATTTCAATATAAAAATTTCTTTATGGTTATTTTATAATATTAGCATTCTATATAATGCATTGAAGTACACCATATTTTTATTAAAAGCTAAAATCAAATGCACAGTACGATCTTAATCACATTAATGTTTTTAATTTGAAATCTTAGTAAAAAATCATTAGCGTTTTTTTCCGATAAAATCCAAGTATTAATTGGTTTTCAATCAAGATTGGTATCATTAAGGAATTATATTTATTGCTAAACAAAAATAATTTGAAGAATTTTATTTGGATTCAATAAAATTATGAGCTGAAAATCATTGAATTATTTTCGTGCAAACTTTTTACTTTATGTTTATTAAAAACTGCTAGCTAAAATCTGTTTTACAACTCAGATCAAATATTTGCATATTATAATAATTAATCACTGTATCTTATTCCAAACACGTTGAAACATATATTATTAATTTGAATGTGGATATGTCATAGTTGTTTATAAAAATAACATCTGCGAAAATATCAGAAAATAATTTATGCCTGACATTCCTTTGTATTTGTAAATATTTAAATATGTATCATATAATTTATACTGAGCAAATGGTAAATACATTTTTAAGATGCAGTATTTGTATTACTGTACCCCCATTATGAGAAGTTTAAGTAAATACAATGACAATAATTCAAGCGATGATAATTATTATTCTGATCAAAATTACTCTCAATCATTATGAAATATGTCTCAAAGGCAAATACTGTGATGCTGTTTTTTACTAAACAGACATTTCATATGAGTCATGAAATAAATGCTTTGAATTATTTTTTAAACACAGTTTTTAACCAAGAAGATAGCCTGGCTTTAGCTCTCTTTCACTTAGTGCTGGGGCATCTCATCTGTAGAACATTAATCGATACTAGCTTCCATATATTATGTAAAGTTTATATGTGAAGCACGAATTTTGTGGTTATTCATTATAATAAAATAAATAAAACAACTTTGTTTTTAACCACTAACTTAGTTACTAAGTTAGTAGCTAAAAACAAAGTTGTTTTATTTATTTAATCCATATATTATGTTTCAAGCGTAGTCAGACACTAGAATATGCCTATGACCATGTAGTCAGAGGCAGTGAGCATCGACGAAAGAAGACGACTTACCTGACGGGCTTCAGAGTGTTACAAAACCGTTGGGCGTGGGTTCAATCCTCGCCTTGGACAAAGAAAAAGAGAGTTTTCCTCTTTCGTCGTTAAAGTGAATTAGTTATTTAATAGAAAAACACACAAAACATCGAATTGTTAATATACTGAATCAATGCTACCCGCCTTTATACTCTTGCTGAGGTCTCCTGTGCGGGGGAACAGCTCTTTTGGTTATCCTGAATGCGGGAAACTTGGTTGTATATCCATCCTTACCTCCGCATTCATATAAAAGGTTATAACTGGGCCAAGCTCAGTTCGACAAGTAGAACTCTTTAGTCTCAGGAAGGTGTGTGTGGGATCACTAGCGCTAGTGATCTCGTCAATTAGGTTTAAAATATTAATAATATGTCAAATTGCAAGATAATTTTGGAACAACAAATCATTAATTATGATAATTTATTGATACACAAGTATATTAGCATAAGCCATGAAGATTTCATTCATGAGTGAAATTTAGAATAAAAGTTAGTTGCAAAGCAATGTGATTTTTCAACGACAATAACCATCAAATGATTGTTATATATAATTGAAATCTACCCAGATGAGTTGGTATTGTTATTAACAGTGAACATTATATTCGGCAACATTTGAGAAAGTTTGCAGGAAGTGCATTGCTCCAAATTTGATAAATACCTCGTATAAGTATAACTGCTATATTTTATCTCACCTCTCACCTAAACGGCTAAATTTTTTTTCTAAAATGTTTTTTTTTAAGAATGTAATATTAAATAACAATGTTGATGGATGCAGAAAACAAGGAAGACCGAGAAAGACATGGCACGATCAAGTCCATCAAATACTTGAAGATGGACATGTCAAAAGTAGGAATAATCGGCGTGCGTGCATGAGAAGATGTATGAATGTAGAGGAAGCGAGGTCTGTATGCCAAGATAGAGTGTTATGGCGTTCTATTCTCTCTGCCTACCCCTACGGAGAAACGGCGTGTTGGTTTGTTTGTTTGATTTTAATAAAAATGGGCGAAATTTTTTGTTTAAGCGTATTTTTTCAATGCATTTCATTTTGTTTATTTCAACGAAAACGTTTATTTTTATTATTTGATTTTTTTTAACCCTGACTTTTCCTTATGCTACTGTTTCTAAGGAGTCTCTTTTATTCAAACAAATTTTATTTATTTTCAATTTTTTTGTTTGAAAATTACAAATACTTTTCAATGTACGCCCCTGGTTCTGCAAATAACAACAGATAAATCTTTGGCATACCTTACGGGATCTTGTTGAAACACCAATATTAAAAATAATAATTCCCATCAAACAAACTGCGTGTCTTTTGTTTCGATGGGTTTTGTAAACGAATAAAAAGAACCCGTCGTAAGTTTGGGGTATTAGGCGTAACGCGCTTACAGCCGCCAGTAGGGCGTACAAAGGGTCCGCACGTCAAATCACAAAAGAGCTTAACCTCGAAAAGTGAGTGGAAAACAGATTAGCCTTATTATTCCGACAGCTAGAGTGGCTGACATCGGCTCTATTCCGTATTCCGTATATTGTAAACAATGTAACTGGCTCGATCTAACCCGAAATAACTCATTCTTGGAATAGTGGTTGTTGGGGAAACATTACTTTTAAAACGAAAAAAAAAACATTATAATTATGAAATTAGCTAAATAATCTATCTTGTTTTTGTTTGTATGTGTGTATTCGATGGACTGAATAACTACTGGACCGATTAACAAGCGGTTTTCAGTGGAATGTAGATCTTTGCCGTGAGCATTTTTATAGCTTATTTCTATAAAATCTTCAATTCATTGAGAAAAAGAAAAGTTGGGAGTGAAAATGCTTTTTTCATCGTTCACCGGGGTTGCATTTGCTAAGAATACGTTTACAAAAAAATTGGAAAGATGTTAGTTTTTTGTGTAAAAAAAAATATATTTTTGACTGTTTACAAACAACCATCAGATTATTTCCATAAAGTCTAATTTTCATTTGTTTTAAAACATCTTTATTTTTTATTTTCTGATAACAATTTTATCTTTTTGAATTAATACGCGACGAATTGTTCTGGGTTTTGATATTTTGCATCCACTCTGATACAGAGTTTACCCAGAAATTAGCTGCACAAATCTGTTTTTAATTAAAATTTCGGTATACACAAAAATGTGTGCATTCATTAGCCAACCCGTTGTCCGTTGCTTATCTCGCTTTCAAAGGAGCAAATTATATTTTACCTTTGTGCCGCGGTGCCTGTTTTCACATCAACAAATAATAATAACGTGACATGACAGAATAATGGGCTCGTCACAATACTGGAGGGGGGGTACTGCGGTATGTGACGGGACGACGGGGTACTGTAGGGTACTGTGGTGTATGACGGGGTACGGCAGCTCCAACGGATGAAGTGGGGCGTGGGGTGTTGGGGACACTGCCGACTGCCGACTACTGAACTCACCTGGAGTGATAGCACAGGGGTGTATCGTGGGAAATATTGCCTTTAAAAATATAAAAAAAACAATGAGCAACGCGAAGAATAAAGTTTTAAAAAAATAAGAGGGTGAGCTCTTAAAGTATCCGACAATCCTGAAATTATTATAACCATTGGTTTGTATGTTCCTAATAATCACCTAAGACAGCGTCATAGTTTAGTTTTAAGCAAAGATTAAGCATGAACATATTTTTTTACTATCGTCATAAAAGTAACTTAATAGCGATTAATAATTCTTGAATGTGTAACTATTTATAACATCGTCACTTTTTTAACTTAAGACCATTTTATCATTTATTATTTTTTATTTATTTTATATGAATTTATTTATCCCTAAATGAGAGCAGCACTGAACGAATTACAAATGTTTTTTATTTCATTTTATATTTAAATCTTCACGTAAAAATAATGAAAACTTTTTCGGACTTATTGCTAAAAGCAATATCGCATCTTTAGGATGAAAACGATTTAACTCAAAATAAGCTTAAAGTGAGTTAAGATTATAAAACGACTTCAATGAACATTTTCCATCTTTCTACATTAAAAAAACGCAACATTCGGGTGGGAATAGGACAAAACCGTTACATCGGTCTCTTTATTAATCGGAGAATTTAGATTTTGTGTCAGTACGGAAGCGACACAATTAGTGTTGTGTTAACATTGCTCTGTGAAGTACGCAAGGCAGACAATCATATAAGACCAAAAGCCGGTTGAGTTGATTTTATTCCGATACAAATGGGAAATTTACTTTATTTTTTAAAATATTAAAACGACCAATTTAGCTTTGTGATTGTTTTGTTCCTATTTACTGATAATTTTAGTGACTTAATTACGTTTATGTCATTTCGTGAATTAATAAAGCATGTGTTTGGTGACGTGATATGACCTCATAAAAATGATATCATTACTTTATTTATCAAAGTGCTTTTGTTTGTTTTTTTTCATTCTAATAATGAGTTATGAAATAATGGCTTGTTTAAACTTAAAATAATTTATTTTTATTACGCTTTTTTTATCATAGATTCATAGCTGAAGCCTTCGGTATAATTTTTAACTGAAAATTTGGTGCTTACTTCGAAAAATACAAAACCATCGACGAAAGAATACGAAGGTGTAACAATTTACATTCTTCTTTTGCAATTTTCCAAAAAGTTTAAGATTTTTTTTTTGAGTCGTTTTCGTCCTAAAGGTGCAATACCTTTTTGCCAACAAAAAAAAGTATTAGTCAAAAATAAGAACTAGAAGAAGAAAGATATTATAAAGATATAATATTTTTAAATATACACGATTAATCAAAAAAAATATCTGTTTTTTCAAACTGAACATAAAACCGCCAACTTAGGAGAAACTTTTTTTGATAAATTTTCATTAAGTTATTAGAATTAAATTAATTTTATTCCAACGCTTAAATCGACAAAAGATGCACGGATGGCTTCAAATCCTTTTTAACGCCATTCCGGTTCACAAATTAACCACATGGATACTCCTCTACATTAAATTTAACTACCGACACAAATAACATTCTTTGATCTTCTTGGTTCCTGGGAACCCGAAACTAGTTTCTTTTGATCGAAAGTGCCCGAAAGTGCTAATAACTCATTCAACTCTGCGTTAGCACATTTCAATTAGCCACTTGAATGCGCCCCTGTTGTCAAAACAGGAAACTTGATACGCGCAATTTCGGGAGATCAATCTCCCGTGAACCGGATGCGACCCTGGCGGCTACTCCCCCCTCTCTCCCTACCCGACATCTAGGGACGCTACATCGCCTGACAAAACATCGATACATCGCAACGTCGAAGAATAACTGCTAATAGTGAGTTATTTACAACTCGTTGAAAATGGCCCTCAATATTAAATATTCGGGTATCGCAAATATCGTCGAAGTTCAGGCAAAATTCAATAATCCTAAAAAAAAACAGCTTTAAGCTGAACGTTCAAAGCGTAAAAGTTCAAAACATCTTTTTACTTTAGAGTAAAAAGAAGCTATATCGTAATTAACTACAAGGTATTTTTATTTCAAAGTTTTTACACTCAAATTCTATTGTTAATTTTCTCGTTTTACGTATGGCACAATATATATATATATATTGTTATGTACATATAACACAAATAAATTTAAGTAACAAAAGCAATCAAGATACGATAAAATCGTAATACCAATTCAGTGTCCTATGCGCCACTATGTGCGAATATTAAAATGATGATAAAAAATATAGACAGTTCTAATAACCAAAGTAATTTCCAACATCCGATATTATTTATTTCATTTAGTATCCCTGTGATACCCAAAAGAACAAACGTCTCCATACTGGAGGAACTTGACGTGAAAGTTTGCCTATTGGCCGTATGATGCCAATGAATTCTGCAGTTCTTTGGACACACAGTCAGATGGGCAGTGTGCCAGGACGAAGAAACAGGGGCAGTCAGCTCTGCCCCTGTTTCTTCGGATGTTTGTTTCTCCCTGGATCAATCAAGTAAAAACACAGGGGATCACATGGAACAGTGGAGAGGGCGCAGAGCCGCGAAGGATGGAGGCGCATTATGCATAGAATGGAAGGGGAAAAAACTAATAATTACGACCCTCAGAACTGAGAAACGACAAAAATGGAGTGATTTATTGTAATTTCATGTTTTTTTAATGTTTTTAAACCATCGATGTATCGGGGACATCCCTATCAACATGACACCCCAGTCGGCCCACAGAAATGACACATCAACATGAAATTAACGTTACGGTTGCGTGTTGTTTGCGGCTTTTGTGTTCGCGTCAACACCGCCCCACAATGGAGCATACCATTCCGGTCCTGTCCCTGTCTACTGTCAACGAGGAACAAGGATCCTCGAAGGTTTTTATTAATTATGAGTCCTGTATTGAGAAAACCATTATTTTGGTCTCTCCGAGTCCTCTCAGTGTCTGAATATTATTCAAATTTGAAAACATTGCCTTTACGATTTCGGAACGAATAAAAAGGGGAAAAACAATAAAACTCAAAAGTAAATATAATTAATATCTTGAACTTTTTTTGACTAATTAACACATTTGCAATCTGATACTTTACTTATTATACTTTTTAAATGTGTTAATTTAGATGTCATTAGTGAATTCAAGTTATTTTTTAAACTAATTCTTATGTATTTTTTACTAAAGATTCATCATAATTATTTTCATTATGTATTAAAACTTACTCTACTCATTTTTCAATTAAAGGAATAAGAGGGAGGAAGTTCAGTGGTTTTAAAAAAATAAAATTTGTAGGTTCGTAGATTATAATCATAATTCTTTATACGAAACTACTGTGTTCCAGTATTTACGTAACATAATACCTTTTTCTTTTTCACATTACATTGAAGTGATTTTATTTTATTTAATATCGGGTTGTGGTCCCGTGGCTAGTGTTGCGGACTCACGGGCTAGAGGCTCGAGGTTCAAACTCCACTCTACTCCAACTTGATTTTCATTTTCTAATAGTGAGTTATTTACAACTCATTGAAAATGGCCAACAAAATGGAAATATTTTGTAGATTATAAGAACGCCAATATTTCTTTTTTATTAAAAACAAAAAAAAGGTTTATTTATGTAAGGTAAAAGGCACTGCGTGCCGTGTATATTAATAAAAAAATTAATAATAGACTCAAACTAAAAAAAAACACGTGTCATTAATTTCTTAAAGCTTTGTGTTTTTGAAATTACTCCGCTATTGACGTCTCAAGTTCTCTAAGATGAGTTGTCCTGATTGGTGGGTTGACTTCCCGCTAACTGGAAATGTATCACAATTCACAATACTCTGTTATTGGTTGATTTTGGAGAACTAAAGTCGTCATTCAAACTAATTCAATTTATTTTTTTTCATCGATTCTCCAGAAACTTCGCCTTACAATAAAATGCTTTGATATTTACGCCGCGTTAGAAATCATTTTTTGTGTTTAGTTTTTCGTTACACTGAACTTTATCACTGCTCTTATTTATTGTTTTAAAACTTTATTCATCAGAGAGCTATATTATTTTATTATTTTATAACAAATCATGTTTCTGACAGGGAAATACAATACCAAGTAATATGAACAAGTACATATTTACTATGGTAAACAATCTATTAAACGATGGTTTGTTGTCGGCTGGAATATACTTTTTTGAGCCTAGTCTAATTTTACACATTCCGTTTAATTATGTGTTCAGAGAAAATTATTTAGTAATTAGACACTCTAAATCTAATGGTCAAACATATGTAAACGTAAGAATTCTCCACCATAAAATATACACTTTATGGTGTTTTTTCTTAAAATTAATGAATTACATTTATTTATGTCCAATAAATGTAGCATGTCCAATTACTACAGCACCCACTCTATGTAAATTTTCCTTTATTTGATTTATATTAAATAATCTGTGTTTAAAAAATAAATGTACTACAAAAATTATTACATGTAAAAAACGATAAGTTATAAATAAGTTTGCTTCTGTGGCGGGTCGACAACGACGGCACGAGCCGAACATTGCCGAACGCCGACGTAGAGCGTACGAACAGGCCAAACCGGCTTCGAGAATACTACCGGATTCCGACCTCACCGCACGCGTCTTCGAGGCACAAAATTACCGCCAATTTAGATTTACCAACTTCATTTTATTTTGCCTAATATAGTTATTAGAATCCTTCTTTCAATGTGTTAGCTTCAGTAGTTTAGTTTCGTGAATAAGTCTTTGTGTAAAACGTAAGTACCCTGTTTTACTTGCTCTCATTCTGTGCACCCACATAACTTTGTACATCACAAAATTAGGCCACCAACTAGGTGCCGACATAAAAGTGGTATACCCCGACGTTTGAACACGAAAACACAACATTAAACAATCAATCACGGTGACCCCATTCAAATTCCATAAAAATTGCGCAAAATTTCAGACAGAAATATCTTCGCTTGACAAAATTGTACAACAATTACTTTTTTTCGGTCGGTACATGAAAAATTTAAAATTTCATTTTTAATTTGATTGCACTTTTAATTTATTTGTAATTAATCAAGGTTAATCTATTTCAAGGTTAACTTATTGTAAGGTTAATTAATTTAGTATAATAGAATTATATTATAATAATTATAATATATAATAGAATTAGATTTTTCAAAGACCGAGCGAATCGAGTGAATTTTTCTGTCGGTAACAATCTTCAATGTAAATGTAACTAATGTAAATGTAATTAATGTAACTAGTGAATTGATTAAACTGTGATTAATTTCTTAACAATATTACTCGGCCGGGATTAATTCAAACAGGTGATTCATAATTTAACTAAAATTATTATAAACAAACATAATATAATACGTTCGAGCGACTCGCTCACCAAAAATCGCACGCCGAGTAATACATTCCTACAACACATATAAATTTTATTTTTTTTTATTTTTCTTGAGTCGAACACACAAACAATTCACACGAACATTTACATAGGGTGCCAGATTGAGTAGAGGTACTTACAGGGTACCGGAACATAATTATTTTTGACAAATATTATATGGCGAGACAAGCGTGACGTAGGCATCCGAAAGTTTTCTCCTTGTGAACGCACTGCGGGAGTAAGTTTTTTTTTTTACCAGCGAAATCTATCGGAAATATTTTTCAGCTGGCGCAGTCGTTCACAATACTTGCAATTTGTAAAATTTTATTTTTGTAAACAACTTGAAACTATCAAACAAACAGATATTCGGGCGGCTAAGCCGACGAATGTTTAACTTAGTACGTGGACATTAGTATCCATACTTTTTTTCTATATACATTATATCGTGTGACTGTACTATATATGTTTATATTTTGAACCTAGGCTATGCATGTTATTATGTGTTACAGATTTGAAGTTTTACCATAAACATTTTTAAACTTGATATATTGTACAACGGACAATCAAAAGGAATATTAATATTGAGGGGACCACTCAGGCTTGGAGAATACAAATACCTAATAGTTGGAAAATGTGTTCCGCCGTATGGTAAAATAATTATTTAAATTTTCTGTTTTTAATTTTCTTTTCTATAACTTGCACAGTACATACATAACAAATAGTGACTCTGACATTTAAAAAATAAATATTTTTGTTTGAAATTTAAATTTAAATTTAAATTTAAATCTAATAATTTAAACTTAACTTTTTAATACAACTACACTCATTATTGAATACTTTTATTTCAATATTTTAACTTATACTGTAATCATTATTACATACATTTTTCTGAATTTTTTTTTTAAAAACGAATATTTTTAAACTGTAAACAATGGCTAACAAGGACAACACTGACTTGACAAATATCAACACAGCAAACAACATGTCCCACACGGATAGGATTAGCGTTAAACTACCACAGCTATGGGTGAACAACATCGAACTTTGGTTTAAACAGATAGAAGCACAATTCGAGTTGGCAAACATAGTTTCAGAAGACGCACGTTATAGTCACTTAGTGTCAAAACTTGAACAAGCGCACATAGAACAAGTTTCAGATATTTTACTCATGGAACCGAACCGAGCAAAATATACGAGGCTGAAGGAAGCTATAATCCAACGCATGGGCTGTCCACAGGACAGAAGGAGAGAAAAACTGTTTTCTTCCTTACAGCTTGGGGATCGAAACCCATCCAGCCTACTTAGAGAGATGCGGACGCTAGCAATAGGTTTACAAATAGACGAAACGACGTTGCAATACTTGTGGATACAACAACTGCCCAAGACGATCCAAGCGCATTTAGCCATAAGCGAAGATGACTGGGATAGGCAAGCGACGATAGCAGATCGCCTAATACAGGTGTACACACAGGATAATGTAGCGGTAGTAGGTACCAACAATAAAAATAACATTTGTAGTTTAGAACAGTCCGTACAAGCTCTAACCCATAAGGTAGAGAGTTTATTTCACACAATCAACAAACAGCATAGTCACAACAACAATAACAATAGATTCAAACACACAACAAGTAACAGCAGTAACAATTTCAATAACAACAAATACAACAACAATTTCAACAAAACAAGCTATAGGGCCAACGGAAATAACAAGAAAACTATTCTTTGTTACTTCCACACAAAATTTGGCGATCAAGCTAAGAAATGCGTCACACCATGTGAATTTAAACCGCATCTAGCTTCAAAAAACTAGATGGTCGAATCATAGCGGAGGCGGCTGATTCAACCAACACAACACGTCTCTTTGTTAAAGATCGTGATACCGGTGTGTCATACCTCGTTGACTCCGGATCGGAAATATCATTAATTCCTAGATCTTTACACAAACGCCATGGAGAAAAGTCTAAGCTAATTCTCTATGCAGCGAACGGGACTACGATCCAGAATTTCGGAGTTACCACGGTAACACTGAATCTGGGATGTAAACAAATGTTTACATGGAAGTTTATAATAGCGGATACGACACGCCCTATTATAGGAGCAGATTTTCTCCACAACTTCCACCTGTTAGTAGATGTTAGGAACAAACGGTTAGTAGACAATACAAACGGCAAGATAGTCAGAGCATTTGACATCTCCACAAACAACAACATAACATGTTCCATATCATTAACAGACAAAACCAACATTTACCACTCACTCATATTGAAGTATCCACAACTAGTAGATATCAATAAACCATACGCAGGGCTGGATAAACACAACACAATCCACCATATAGATACCCGTGGCAAACCCGTTATGTGTAAGACTCGTCGGCTGTCCCCAGAACTACTGAGGCAGGCGAAGCAAGAGTTCGATCACATGGTGGCTCAAGGTATTTGTAGACCCTCCAAGAGTGAGTGGGCCTCTCCATTGCATATGGTGAAGAAGAGCGATGGTACTTATCGCCCTTGTGGCGATTACCGTAGCTTAAACGCACAGACGGTACCTGATCGTTATTCCTTGCCACATATCCACGATATATGCAATGACTTATTTAACTGTAAAATTTTTTCCAAAATTGACTTACAACGAGCATATCACCAAATTCCAATTAATGAAACTGACATTAAAAAGACAGCTATAACCACACCATTCGGGTTATTTGAATTTGTAAGAATGCCATTCGGACTATCATGCGCTGCACAAACATTCCAACGGCACATCAACGAAGTCACAAGAGGTCTAGAAGGAGTACACGCATATATCGACGATATATTGATCGCTTCACCAGACGAAGAAACACATGTGGAACACTTAAAAGCTTTGTTCCAGCGACTTCAAGATCATGGAATGGTGGTAAACCCATCTAAATGCGAGTTTGCCAAGAAAACACTGTTATTTCTTGGTTATGAAATTTCGGCTGAAGGCATCGGACCCTCGCCAACAAAAGTGGAAGCCATCACGAACCTCAACAAGCCAGAAACCATTAAGCAGTTGAGAAGATTCTTGGCCATGGGAAACTTCTACCGAAGATTCATACCACGAGCAGCACACAAATTGATACGACTACACGATTACCTCAAGGGAGCAAAAAAGAATGACAACAGAAAAGTAGAGTGGAACGAAGTCACTACACACGATTTCGAAGAGGTCAAGAACTCGCTGATCAACGCCACTAAGCTTAGCTACCCAGAGGAAAGCAGCAAGATGTCAGTGTGGACAGACGCCTCAGATTACGCAATCGGAGGCGTGCTACAACAAACCACAGACGGCATCAACTACAAACCGATAAGTTTCTTCTCAAAAAAGTTGAACAAGGCTCAGTGTTCATATAGTACGTACGACAGGGAACTACTAGCCATTTTTGAGACTGTAAGGTACTTTCAACATTATCTGGAGGGCAGAGAATTCTGTATATACACGGACCATAAACCACTACAATTCGTGTTTAGAAGGAAAAGTCACGACAAAGAAAGCCCCAGACAACTCAGATATCTAGACTACATCTCACAGTTCAGCACGGACATCAAATACATAAAAGGAGAAGACAACGTCGTCGCCGATACCTTATCAAGAATCGACATGATCGAACAAGAGGCAAACATATCGTTCGAAAAGATCCATAAAGAACAAAGGCAGGACAACGAACTACTCGCACTCTTGGACGACAAGAACACTGCTCTGAACCTGATCAAAACCAACATGCAGGGACAAGAAATCGTCTTCGATCTCAACAAAGGCAACATGCGACCGTACATCCCAAAAACGCTACAGAGATCTTTCTTCAACCAAGTGCATAACCTCAACCATGCAGGAGCCGACGCCACGACCAAGACCATCAGTCAAAGAGGCGTCTGGAAAAATATGAAAGCAGACTGCGCAGCTTGGACGAAGGCCTGCATACCCTGTCAGAAGAGCAAAGTCAACAAACACACGAGGACACCGATCATCAAGATCGACATGCCGAGACAGAAATTCTGCGTGGTCCATGTCGACCTCATCGGACCTTTTCCACCATCAGAGGGACTGAGGTACTGCCTCACATGTATCGACCGATACACTCGATGGGCGGAAGTAATCCCTATCGCAGATATCCAGACCCACACAATCATCAGAGCCATCTGGGACAACTGGATTGCGAGATACGGCGTACCGGAGAAAATTATAACTGATCAGGGTAGGCAATTCATGTCTACGGACTTTAACTTGTTTTGTTCCAGATCAGGCATAGCACACTCCAACACGACGCCTTACCATCCACAAAGTAATGGCATGATCGAGCGATTTCATAGAACGCTGAAGACGGCCATTAAAGCTCACCACCCTGTTCCGTGGACAAAATCGATCAGCACCATACTACTCGGACTGAGGGCCACACTGCGCACGAATGCAGAGCACTCAGTAGCAGAGATGCTGTATGGGTGCAAACTAAAGTTACCAGCAGACATCCTGGAGCAGACGAACGACTACATTGACCCGGACTCCTACACTAGGCAACTGGTAAAGTTCATGCAAAACGTCAAACCAAGGCCAGTCGAGCACCACAATAAAGGTAACGTTTTCATCCACCCGGAACTAAAGAGAGCCACACACTTGTTTCTGAGGGACGACAGAGTGTACAAACCCCTGATGCCGAACTACAAGGGGCCCTACAAGGTCATCACCAGGGCGGAAAAGACGGTAACACTGGACGTGGATGGCGAACATAAAAAGGTTTCGCTGGACAGGTGCAAGCCGGCGTTCCAGACAGCGGAAGAACGAGCCAGTCCAGCAGAAACGGAAACACCAACAGAACAACCGGCATACACAACGCGTAGCGGCAGGAGGGGGATACAGCGTCAGTTTTGAAAAACAGATTTCAAAACTTGGAAGGGGGCTGTGTGGCGGGTCGACAACGACGGCACGAGCCGAACATTGCCGAACGCCGACGTAGAGCGTACGAACAGGCCAAACCGGCTTCGAGAATACTACCGGATTCCGACCTCACCGCACGCGTCTTCGAGGCACAAAATTACCGCCAATTTAGATTTACCAACTTCATTTTATTTTGCCTAATATAGTTATTAGAATCCTTCTTTCAATGTGTTAGCTTCAGTAGTTTAGTTTCGTGAATAAGTCTTTGTGTAAAACGTAAGTACCCTGTTTTACTTGCTCTCATTCTGTGCACCCACATAACTTTGTACATCACAAAATTAGGCCACCAACTAGGTGCCGACATACTTCTATTTTTAATATAACACGCTGGAGAATATTTTTCTTACCCAATGCGATGCCAAAATTCATGGGTGTATTTTAACACGTGCGGATTAACCCCCGAATCTGATGCATTTACGTCACTCAAACAGAATATTGAAAAGGTGGAAAACATTTTGCTTTCATCATCTAAAATCCGTCCCACAAAACAGGATTTGCCGCTGGAAATTCGAGTGCCTTTATACTACATAAGGACTAATAAAGGGAATGACTGATCTGAATATCAGTTTACCGCCGATCCTTTATTGTATAAAGGGAGTGATATAGAATCATCCTTAATCTGTCAAACTGTTTTTAAAAATATACCCCAAATATGCATGAATTTAATTTTGTGTAATATTTAAAATAACAAAAACATACAACAATAATTATGTAAGTAATTTAATTTCGTATTTGATTTGTGGATAATCACTACAATATACGTAGGTATATTATTTATCAAAGAAAAAAATTAAGCTAATCACCATCATTCCCTTTCCGCACTTAGGTGTGATACCATTAGTGGTGCATAGGGCACTGCATTGGTACACCAATCGCAGCGTATCTTGATCATTTTTGCAACAAGTAGGTAAAATTATCAGTCTAACGCTTCAGGTACCAGTCCTGGGACTATGAAATATTTTAGTGTGAACACACCCTTCTAAATAAATATTTCATACCAACCACGTCGGGAATCAAACCCTAGACCTCCTGCTCGGTAAGCAGACGCGCTGACGATTACGAGGCCGACCAAAAAAAAAGCTACTCATCCAAATATTAATTTTATTAATCTAATTTTATTTTACATTAACAAAATAGTTTGAAATCACTTTTATACACCGATTATCGGTATGTAGCAGATCGTCTACATTTGGCATCGTAAAAATTGTATTTGGGTTAAATTTATTTCATTTACTTACTTTAATTGCTTTTTTCTGTCAGCTTTATTCAGTACAAAATATTGCAAGCAAAGATATAGATTAAAGGAAATAAGAAAAACTCAAATTCACTGCAATTAGCATTTAAAAGCGTTACCGGTGTAAAATACTCAATATGTTTTTTTTTTTTTTTAATTCGATCTTATTTGCTTTTTGTATCCTCATCCTTATTAATCCATATCCTTTCACTGAAAATATATACATATATTGTATGTATCTATTTTAACTGAGACTTAACGTTATATGATTTTTGGAAGCCGTAATCGATTTTGAGTCCACGAAATATTACTTTAATTCCAAATTATATAAAAATGCGAGTAAATATATTAATTTACCAAAAAAAATCATTTGAAAAAAAAAACAGTTTGCAAAGTTACCGCTTAAAATAGTAATTATAATTTATTATTTTCCATTTCGTTATCGTTGCTTTTTTAATTAAATTACACAAATCCAGCAGGTATTTACTATTATTCAGTATTTTTTTTGCTGGTATAAAGCATTTTAAAGAATGATTTTTTTTTATTTATTAACAAATTTCATAAAAGATAAATATTTTTTTTTAAATTCTAGACATACCTACTTATACACATCTAGTAAATGTTATCACTTTAACTCTTCAAAAAAGAGACTAACTCTTGTGCTTGGGGAGTGACTTACACTGTTGTAGTTGTTTATTGTTTATTATAAGAGTTTATATTATTTTAAATACGAGTATATGAGAAAAAAATAAAAACATAGGATATATAAAGAAAAAACAATAATACATTAATTCTAATTAAAATGAAATGTAGTTTTTACACGTGTTCAAAAAATTTCTCAATTAATTTATATTTCTATTCATTACAGAGGCATAATATTTCGTTTAAATGTTGATACATCACAAATTACTATTTGTTTAAATATTTTTTTAAAAAGCTGAAAATAATCTAATTAATTAGCAGCACTGATGCACACTAAACCTCCATTTTGTTGGTGTGTTCGTGTCGCAACGTTGACGCAAATGCCGTTCAATTATCGCATCAGACCTATCAAGATTTCGCATTGAAAGAGCGATAAACAGCGGTAAGAATGTGGGAAAGGCTTTTGTGCTGTTATTGTTAATCCCCCCGTGTGACGCGTCATCAGATTACACGTCAACCAAAGAACTGGGTTATTGAAAGCGGTGACATCTGAGATTGGGAAAAAATGCTAATGCCAAGCCCAGTAGCACTTATAAAAGGTTAGAATGATTCATTGTATTAGGTCGGCTACTGCATGTAACATTTTTTATATTTGTTTATTGTATGTAATGTAACCATTGATTGAAAGATTAGGTTTACATAAATATTTTTTCAACATGAAAAAATAATTAAGATTTACATATTAAAACGGAGATGGAGAACATTTACGAGAAGGGAATGTGGAAGTTTCAAAAGCGATTTTTGCGATACTTATATCAAAATTATCCATTCTTGTTTCCATCATTATTTCTAACAGGGATGCTGGATTACAACACCTTCAAATTTCGTTGTCAAATTATTCTTGGAAAACATTTCTATAAGCTGATTTCTGGATATATAAATAATCCAAATATACTGAAAGACATCAGTTTGAATATTCGCAATAATTAAACTTGTTGCACACTCAGGTGCCGTACAAATGCAAGTCAAAATTCACCCATTAATAGGGTTATTAGCTTGCTGAATACGTCTTCTGCTGATAATATGGATATATTTTTTGTACATATCGGCAGTTTAGCAGCTATCTGTTTTTTATTTATTAACTTATAACTTATATTTGCAGTCTGCATTACATAATGGGTTAAACAGCCCGTAAAGTAATGCAGACTAAAATTTGTCAAATGAATAAATAAATGACTTTATTACTTAAGCGGCCATTTTACACTCTGTAATATTTACCATTCTGTATATGTTTGAACACTCGTAGATCTTATATTCTTCCATCTGTTAATTTTTGTAAAGATAAAAAGTTAACGCTTTTTTTATGTGGATGAGATTCACATGCCTCAATTATTTTACCTTCATACCAGGCAACGCCTGAATTTTTTTTTCATAAGTCCTATAAAAGTCTATAATAAGCAAATTTCCTTATTTAAATGTTGGTAATATATTTTTGTTTTTCATTCCCTAGGAGGTAAAATCCAGTATTTGTCTTCAGACATTAAGACAAACTTAACATATTGTTAATATAAATATGCCATTTGCTATTTTTTTATTGTATTGTAATCTTCTCATAAATGTCATTTTTTTTGTTACATATATTTTGACGTCAAGATTCGTGACAATGTTTTAAACAAATTTGAATGGGCGGGAACAAATAAACATGAACCGTGGCATATTGGTGGCGTGGCCAATGGAATGACCGTTTTTTCGAGAATTTAAAATTACAAATTAAAAAAATATATATGCTACTAATAAGAAGCTATTTTTTTTACTGGACAGTATTGTATCGTAATTACTTCAAAAATGTAAAAAAAACCTGATATTTTCCTTTTGAGTGAAATTTTACCTTGACTACAGACATTTGGCCATCAATTTTTTTTGTTGATTTAACTAGCTAGTATAAAAAGAAGTATAAAAATTAAAAGTATGTTCAGGCCAGATAAATCTCACCGACATAAATAAAGGTTTCAGCTCTTTTCAAAATGTGGGTTTAAACACAGACGGAATGGTTAATTTCACATCATATACATATATAGTTGGATAATTTATATAGCGCCGTTTTTGTGAAAATCACTTCAAAAGCGTTGGCTCTATAAAAGCCGAGACTTTCATATTATTCCCTTCTCAAACATGTTTTCCTTCCTTGTTATGATTAATTTCTATTCAAAAATTACTCTAAAGGTGACTTGATTTTGCATTTAAACCAAAAATTACAAAACGATTAGAATTTTCTCGTCAATATTGATAACATATGTATTTTTAAAAAGCAACTTTAAAAGTTTTTAATTTTCAATGGTTACATTTTCATTGCATCATCATTTTACATATTTACTACAAAGAATACATGTTGACAAAAAAACCTGAATCATATTCATAACGTTTTGAAATAAATCATTGTCATATTTATTGTACACCCTGCTAAACATGATTAACAATGAACTAACATAAGCGGCGAACGCTCAATTTACAAGCGAAACGCTTTTTGTAAATACTGTATTGTATCGTCTTTATATACATATACATTAACATTAAGTAGGCAGCCATGTTACAAATAATATTTCCACCCTAACCTATTCCTATTGAATTGCATACGAATCATTCAAAGTGATTTATTTGTAAAATGATTCAGTATTAGCCAACTAAGCCAATTCGGTTTTTGCTTTGCTTTTTGCCGGTATTTTTAGTGAAATCAAGTTACATGATGTATTATTGTTTTTTTTCGTAAAGCAGTAACGAGCGGTGAGTTTTTAGATAGGTAAGCTACGTAAAATCTGATTAAATGTCCATAGTGGTAATATGGCACATAAAAAAACGGGTCTTTTTTATATTTGATAAATAATTCATAACAAATGGCACTAGCGGCTTATAGTTTCAGTGAAAATATTCTTTAATGCAACACAAACATTTTATTAACTAAAGAATGCATTTAAAAAAAACATGATTGCAAAAACTGGAACCCGAAAGGACTCGAACCCACACCCTAATCACTTGAAAGCAACAACTCCTCCGCACGGCTATTTCATGTACTAGCCCAATCGTCGAAAAAGTCATTTATAAAACTGTAATATTCATAAGCATATCGATGCGTCTTTAGTTACGTATGACTTTTATAACTTGTTTTGAAATAAAACATTATTTTTTAGTGAACTAGATGTAAACTTAATGATTCAAAAGTGTTCCTTACCGAGTACGATAGTTCACTAAAAAAATCATAAGTTACGTTTTAAGAATCATTGTTTCATCGATTTTTGTATCATTTTAATATTCACGAAACGACATAAGTTATTAATTTTATTATATATATATTTATTCTTAACACTATACACTAGTAACGTTTTTATCATAACTCAAAAATAAATTTTAAATTTTAAATAGATACAACGGTCCGCCTTCTCCTGACGAGTTTCCTGTGGTTTTCTCGTCACTAGAGCAAATGCGGAGAAGCTTTTGAAACAGGTCACAGCCGAAACATCCCACCGATTCTTACAAAAAATAACTAAATAAAGTTTTTCGTTGAAGTAAATTTAATATAATTTAGATTTTTTTTTTATGTAAACAAATAAATAACTATCGCTTTGAAGTAAATATAAACCTTGTACATTACAAGCAAGGTAAAAAAATAATGCAACTCACATTTAAAAAATAGTAATAATAATTAATTCCTTAAAAATATGTTCGTCATCAGCATTATGTTTCTAATTGAACCTAGTGATGCATGGAGCACTGCATAAGTTTTTTAATTGCAGTGCTTGTTACATGATAGGTACAGTGGTAGGTTGGTTAAAGAACAAAGAAATATTGCAGTGTAGAACCAACATTAAAACTAATATTTTTTATCGTTCACCCTGCCAGAAATTAAACCTTGGACCTCAAGCATGGTATTTTTTGTTCATTTTTTCCCCCAACATAAACACCTTTAAGGTGACACAAGACCATAAAAAAATTGAATAAACAATTATTTATAATAAAAATAATGTGACCTCACTGGGGTTACCCATGCCGAGCAGTTTGCAAAAAACTATGCAAAAGCCCTAACTACTATAATACGAGACGGACGTATTTATACTTGATTTCTTTTTTTAACACTTCTATCTGATATTACCTATGAGTCAAAAACAAACGTCCAGGTCTGATTAAATTTCACATACGGAAATATATTCTTGATCCTACTGGACACAAAAAAATATTTTTATTATGTTCAAATGTTTAAAGACAAGGCAGGATTTCTCTCCCGGGGGTGTTATTAAGACTGAAATCTATTACAACGGCGAGGGAAAACATTTTTAAGAATGGAAGTGAATGTTTCAGGTCTTTTACTTCACAAAAGTCAACAGTTGGAAGAGTTGAAGAAACGGATGTTGAAAAATGGTCAAAATGGTGAATATTATGCAGTGTGTACTTAAGTGGTCAATTAAACCAGCCAACGACAGTTCATAAGTCTTTTAAATGCCTATACTTCAATATTTCGTTCTTAAAAATATTTTCTCTCCCTGTTGCAATATATTCGAGTAACATATATTTCAAAATTATATTTTATCCCCATAATTTATTTTCTTCTGTCAAACCCAATTATTTATCATTTTTAATAGCCATTTGAAAATTAGTTCAGTGCAAAGCGGGTTTTTTAATTTTTTGAAACATTTGGTGCATAAAATTATCATATAAATTCATCATTCAAATACCAGTCCAAATACAATTGACATTATTTGAGCTGCGCGAGTATTAATTATATTCAGGTGCACTGCGTATTTATATTGAATCATAATTTCATCTTTGCACAATTTGCTAACATGCTAATTTGGAGTAAGATCCTTCAGCCAAGGAAACGATTAATCTCTCGCTACACGTCTGGTATGATATATTAGCTTTGTAATTTGCTGCTGACAAAAGAATATTTTCTTCGCCAACTGCGCATACAGTGCTGGGTCGGCGTTTCAGCAGACACATCACCCGAACAATAAAAGATTTGCATATTAATCCAATTATTTCATAGACAAATTGTGTTTATCGTTTTATATTTTCACGCGTACGTGTGTTAAGATCAAATTATGAATTGAGATTATTCAAACACGTTGGTTCTTCCAATGAAACTTATATGCTCATTAAGAATGTTTTCTGTGAAATAATGAGCATGTTTTGTTTCGCAATCGCGATAAATTACGCGTTTTTCGAACAATTATTGCAAAATTCTGTTGACAGTTGTTTAGTGTTTTTTTTGTTCTTTTTAACATTATGGTAAAATTTGTGAATTAACTGACGCTAAACGATACTTCTGTTTCAATATTAATACAAAATTGTAACACATATTGCAAGGGCATGCAAGAGAGGTGATTTGCTGATGAATGTCGATAAATCGAATGTGATGGTTTTTGAAAGAAATGAAAGTATGACTAAATGTAAAATAACTGTGAATGGATTAAACTAAAACAGGTAGAGGAATTCGCGTATCTGGGAAGATTGTTTAATAGGGATGGAATGACTGTAAAGTATATATTTTTTTTCTATTAAATTGAAAAACATATTATACATAATTTTATATTATATTCCTAAGGAGTTTAAAAAAAAACTCATTTAGGGACATGCAGATAACAATATTTATTTATAGACGTTTTTACATTTTAAACTATAACATTATTTACAAAAGCAGAATAAAAATTATGACACACTACAAATTAAAAGGGTAAGAAAAGTATTTAAAAATAACAAAAAAAACATAATACAAGGTATGGAAATAAATTAAAAATGATGTATATATTATACAATCTGGGGAAGAAAAATTACAAGAATAAAAAAGTTTTTTTAAATTAACAAAATATGTGATTTTGTCGATAGCGCTTGTCTTAAATTCTTTTCATGTTCCCAGCCATATCATCAGAAGTCAAAATCAGCTATTTATTAAATCTTCCAACAGCAACTTTTGTTTTTATGCCCCAATGTCCAGAATGTGTAGATCAGACAATTCGTCACACAACGGAATAGATCTTCCAGCTTTTCGTAGATCTCCTTGCCACTAAAACAGTGTGGAACGAAGATGGATTCGCATGGTTTAGCTCGAAGACTTATATGTTAAGCGCACTTATGAATATATTGTATACCATTATTGTATCGCCCTTGTTTTTATTTGCTACATAGTTTTATGTTGTTTTCGTTCAGTTTTTTGTATATATGTATCTTCATGTAATTATTGTAATTGGCTTAGGCCGTATATACTAGTATAATAAATAAACAAAGTATCAACGAAGTATTATTTATGTTTGCAGTTTTTCATTAGAATTTTTTAATAAGAAACTAATTGTATCTGAAAAATTGTTGAATAATCTTAGAATAACGTAATTTAATGTTCGTTCTCCGAAACGACCGGAAACCTCCAATTTTAAATCTAGTGTTTTACAATCAATTATATCTCCCAAATATGTTTTACCGGCAGGATGTTACAGAATTCTAAATACACACCTTCACCCATCTGTTTGCCTTCATGGACTACAATACTCAATACAATAGGTTTAGAATAATAATTTACTTGCAGTTGCTATTTGGCTAAAAATGCCTCCTTTATACGTCCATTTTAAAATGTACACTTAATTGAAATGGCTCAAGTCACAAGCCGCAAGTAGATCTGGACTCTTTTTGCACCGACATAAATAACTATTAAGGCAGTAGGGTGTGGGTGGTAGTTGTAAACGGCGGCGGGGGTGGAAGTGGTTGCCAGGGAGGGGGAAGGGGAGCAGATTGCCCCATCAATCTTGGACGCTAATTGCGGGCCGAGCTGTTTACAGTTCTCTCTGCCAACCCTGTCTGAATTCCAAGATATACTTCTTCAGGGTTTGCTGTGATTAAACATCCTGGAGAAATTGTGACGTCATAAAAAAATTAAAACCTTGCCTCAAAAATAAAGCGTTTAATCGTCATAGCTCTCGTCGTGTTTAAATTAAATCTTCACAATCTTCTCTAATTGGTTGTCTCCATTTTCAGAGTAATAGCTGCTCGATTGTGGATTGATTATTTTATCATTAAAAAAATATTTATTCACAATTAAACAATGATCGAAATGTCACTACATGAACATTGGAATTTTTCCTTTCCTCTCCTTCTTTCCTTTCCACTTTTAGCTCCTCTTTTCCTTATGGCATAGTGTTTTGTTTTGTTTTGTTTTATAATTAAATTAAAACGATTTTAATATACCTGTAATATATCCATATTTGCCAATTATTTTCTTAAATAAAACAGTTTAAGTAGATAGGAAGGATTTTTTTTTTGACAATATACCCGCTGCTGTATGTATATAAACTGTATATGTATAATATAATGTGTTTAAATAAAAAAAATTAATCCAGTAAGGGGTTTAAGGCTTGATTCGTGGTAATTTAATAATATCGATGTATTTTTTATAAACGACGTTGACTATGATTAATATTTTTGCCCTACAAAAATACACACAATATCTTCTTCAGTGAACTTGTCTCGTGCTGTTTGATGTAAACAAAATTTCATATTGCATCAATCAAAATTCAACAATCTCATTAATTAGATTTTTCATCAATTTGATGGAAAACATAAAATGAAGAAAAATAAGGGAAAAATCATTAAGAAAGTATGTATATCTTTAATTGATTAATATTGCAACACAGATGGAAAAGGGTAATACAATTGGAAGAGTCTAAGAAATATAGATGTTGAAACGTAGGTATAATGGTGAATAAGATATCGCGACACTATGTAATAGATTGCTTAAACTAGCCAATGCAGATCACAAGTGATTAAAAATTAAGTAAATTGTTACCCGAATATATTTTCAGTAATATTCGGCGTAATGACATCATTTATTTCTAGCCTACAAGAGGAGGTGAATGTTTCCGACTCCAAAAAACGAGAATCAAGGCAAATCAGGACAATCTGCGGCATAAAGGACTTAAAATATTTAATGAGTTGCCGAAAGCGATTAAGGTTGCTGAGTCTGTCGCATCGTTTCATGAGATGAAAATGTCTTAATAAATAACTAATTTTTTACTTAATATTTGTTAGATAATAGTATGTATCTTTGTTCTAATACTTATCTCTCATGATCAAGATAAATTCTCTCGGCCCTAGGAGATAAACTTCAGAATTCAATAAATAAAGTAATTAAAGGATGAAATATTTCATGCAAATTTCGTTGTGGGATTGTCATTTAAAAAAATATTGAATTTTTAGTGGCAAACCTTTCAGCATTAGATCGCGGAACTAACGGCGATGTTAATCTTCCCAGAGCTGACTTTTACTGCGGCTTTTAAACTCTACTTCACAAATTAGCTGAAAAAGTGGCGCCCATTGTGTGTAGCGCCCGCGGCAAGCGAAGGATAAATCACCTACCCCGGCCCTGTACGGGGTACGGGGTACCCCGCTCCGGATCGGGTACACACCGGGGGTATTTGGAAAATAGTTTCGGAACTATTCCAGGCACAGATAAGCGAAAAGGTTAAGTTGTGGCTTTTCGTCGAGTACAGCTGATAATTTGAACTAAATTTTTACACATATATGCCTTGAAAGTTTTACTATACTCACAAATTGCACAAACTATATTTTTTTGCTTCTTGGTTTCTATCAAAAAATTTAACTTTTTTTAAAATTCTATTTATATTTTTAAAAACACATTTGGCTCGGAATTTCATTCCATGCAACCATTTTACTGAAACCAGTTATAATATTATTTCTTTAATTTATCGCGTATTTTACGCGTTTAAAATTTAGAACTTGGACTTAGGTAGAAGCATAAAATTCCGATGAAATTAGTAAGCTACAATAATGTGGAATGATTACAAGTTTTTTAATTATGATAATTGGTCCAAATACGCAATGTACTTTTGGATTTTTCTTAGTGAAATTTGAACAGATCCACGTGCTAAGATTTAATCTGCTCGAAGGAGGAACTTCAGCTCTACGGGAAATTGGATACAAAAATGTTTTCTTAAGCGCGGTGAAAATTAAAGCATTTAATTGCACTGCAAGGTTTCTTAAAATGCATGAAAAAAAACTTTTTGATAAAAACGAACTGCTTTCAACGACGTCACTAGTTCATATGAATCAACCAATGATAAGAGAGTTCTGAAGGATTTCCAGATTACGGTATATTAATCGACCAATCGGCAGAACTGATCGAGAAGAAGCGGAAGAGAACTTGAGAGGTCACCCGCAGAGTAATTTTATAAATACAAAACATTAAAAAACCATAGCGCTGATAAAACGATACGTTTTCATTTTTTTTAACTACTACTACTACCATAACGCCATTTCCCCGTAGGGGTAGGCAGAGATAATGGACCGCCACACACGTCTATCCTGGCATACAATCCTAGCCTCTTCCACATTCATACATCTTGTCATACATGCCCGTCGGCTCTGTCTGCTTTTGACATGACCAGACTTAAGATTTTGGTTTATCTGATCATGCCACGTCTTCCTTGGTCGTCCTCGTCTAACGTTGCCGTTCATTTTTGCCATATATACTTGTTTTACAATTCTCTCGTCGTTTATTTGTTCTACGTGACCAAACCATCTCAGAGACCCTTTCTTAATCTTATCAATTATACTTGTCTCAGATTTACACTCTCGCCTGATTTCATCATTCGTAACCCTGTCATACATTGATTTCCCACACATTCGTCTAAGAGATCGCATTTCAACCGCGTTCACTCCGCTTTCATTCTTCCTCTGCCAGTTCCATGTTTCACTTCCATACATAAGTGTTGGGACTAAAACTTCGTTGTGCACTGCCAGTTTAGCTTCGATTGATTGATTTTAGCTAAGTTTAATTAATAGTTTTTTAACTAATAAAAAATATAAAAGAACCACTCAACTTCCTCATTCCTAATTTATTCATTTACAAACTGAAAAAATAATACAAATATTCTAATTTCGTAATCAAAGACCAGTTATACTAATTTTTTTTGAACAATTAGTAGCTATAAAGCTTTGGCCTTTGATTACATGAACTATAAGAGATATACATCGATATATCACGATACTGTAAAAACTACAAACTAAAGATATATTCTGTATGCTGCATGATTAGCTTCACATTTAAATAATATCAAAAACATTATACATAGATCTTAATCAGTAAATATATACATATATTTGATGAAATGGGCGATCAAATTCTACAAGAATGGTAAAAAATTCCGCACGTTGCACTGAAATACATAGCTAATGTGAGGCCTATCGCCATGTCCGCATTTGCGTCCTGCAGTGCCATTGCATTCCGCAGCCAACTTTCCCGCCAAGAGTGGCATTCCACAGCCCGAGGTGGCGAGTTTCCCGCCCAAAGTGGCATTTTTCCTCGCGGGCCCATAAATCCCGCCAAACCCGGCGCTTACGTATGAAGATAAACTTTTCCAAGACACGTATATTACTCCTGTGAAAAATGCCCGCGTGATTTATCGCAACATGGCGACCGGAGCGTGGGGCACGCCCGTTATTTATCTTCCTTAGCTTTCTAGAAACACAACCGACTTGCCACCTTGGCGTGCGGCCGCACATACACACGGGATAGATATTCCCGCTGAAATATGCGCCCCGCAATGCATAAGTTAATACGAATTTGTCTCGAATCGTAATAACTCAAGTGTTTTTTGCGCAGGTGATGACGCGATGCGCAATGGTTGCTAAGCTTTATCGAGGGGGTCGCTGTCGTATAGAAATTACTTACAGATGAACAATATTATATGCATGAAAGCATAGCAAAACTGGGTACCTCCAAATGGTACTATGGTAATATCAAACCCTAATATCTTCCCACATTACTTGAACTTTTTTCCTCTTGTTTTTTTCCACGTTCGCCCCTAAATTGAGCATGTATACATTATCAGACTTCTCCAGCAGACCTTATCAAGAGCCAGGACTTGCCTCCTCCCACGTCAATACCGCATCCTACCGAATACAGCCGAAAAACTGTCATGTATTACGGATGCCTTGTTAGAACTTTATCCACGCTTGCCTACTTTACAAGACATCAGGTCCTCGGAGTCCTGGACGTCCACGGTTGACAGTTCGTTGGCAGTTCACGTCTGTACTACGGGACGCGAACCTGACTTTAAAGGACACACGGAAGTTGGCCCCAGACAGTGAGGCCTGGATAGATTTAATGGATACTATTTGCTTTACTTATGAAGCAAACAGGAATCAAGCAATTCCTTTATTTGGTGTCGATTCTTCTGCAAAGGAAGAAAAATTTTATTTTTAAACAATTTGCGAAATTGATCTCAAATTAGTATGACTTATTTGATCCCCATTATTTTCGTCTCACCATTATTTCCCTAATCGATGCATCTTCGAGTGCTATTGATTTCTTTACATCATCATCGTCATACATCCATTTCTGTCCACATTCGAACATAAGCCACTCCCATACTTCTCCATACGTCCCTATCTTACGCTTTCTGTATCCAACAACCAGCAATTCTGTTTATATCATGTGACCATCGTGTGGGGGGTCTCCCTCTACTTCTTTTACCTTCACAAGTTCTTCTTTTAACTTCTTTTAGCCCATCCTCGGTCTTTTGGTCTGGAAACATGTCCCAGACATGACCATTTAAGCCATTTTTTCGACTGCGTCCGTTACTTCCGACCATTTATGTATCTCAGAGTTTTTTATCCGGTCAGGAAGTTTTATATGTATCATGGCTCTTTCGTATTTTCTCTGTGCTACATGAAAGTTATATGTCAATACTGCATATACAATATTCTACTTATTGTTCATACATTCTGCATTTTAGTCTTTGGAAAATGTTGGTTTCGAAAAACATCCTCATATTGCCATATGCTGCTCACCAAAGACTGATTCTCGGCGGTCTGGTTATTTCTGGAGTGTAAAATGTTGTGGTCGAGATACTTACATATAGGTATTAAAGTAAATAGTATCAATTTAAACTTACGATTTGCAGATGACATCGTATTGATATCAGAAGACCTGGATGAATTTCGTGTCATGCTATAAGAGTTTACAAAAGATACAAAAAAGTGAAACTCTTTATCATCACAAGCATGACCAAATTAATGAAAAATCTGATCCTTGGTGGTGCTGTAGATATTGATAATTATTTAATAGAAGAAGTCAATGATTTTTTTTACCTTTAAATAATTTATCTATCAACTTAAAATTTATTGCAACATATAGCGAAAACAATTTTGAGATGAAAATTTTTCATCCAGATGAATCTCATCCACATCAATAAAGGTTTCAGTTATTTTACTACAAAAAAGTAAAAATCTCTAAGCCCTGTAATCCCTAGATTTCCATATTTCTTATCAAAAATGCTTCGTTTAATTTCAATATTAATAACTTCCTCGGGAGCAAATTAAGTCTTGTCAACAAACATTTGGACACACTCAAAATATTTTTCATGGATTTTCTTCAACTCGATAGCCTCCTTGATAGAATATTTAAAGAGCATCTGAATGGATGGTATAGTGAAAATTCCTACCTAAAACCTCGCATAATGTTATGCTCGCTATAGAGCTGGGATAGCGACCACAAAAACTTATTCTAAGCTTATACCTAGGCCAAGGTGGTATAGAGCTGGAACAATCGAATTGAAACAATTACAACAAAAGAAAATATGTTAAAATATCTTTGTAGATATTTTTTATTTAAATATCGTTTGTGAGTGAAAAAATTATCATCAAATTCACATTATGTACAGATACGTTTTAACAATGATCCTTTTGCAGTAGTTACATGTATAAATAATATATTTATCATATCATTATGAACAATTTATAAACGTTGGAATAAGCTTAGTATAGTTATTCTAGATTGTAAATATTTTTATAAATAACCTTTTTCTCATAGAATTAAGAATAGTCCAGAAACCGCATACGCGCATCAAACAGAAGGCGACTAAACTACTCTTAAAAGAGTAGTTTTACATTTTTACCCATTAGTTTCTTTGTCGACGTCACCCAGTACGCAACTCCTGATTTGAATTCAACTATGCTGTGTTGAGTCGTTTTGAAGTGTAGAAATACTGCTGGAATCAAAAAGAATCGGATCACATTTTATGTGGAAGGGGCAAATGTATTACTTAAAAATTTCATTATTTTTCCATCTGTCAGATTGTCAAAGAAAATAAAATGGCCATTTTGTTAGTGTTACCAGGGTAGTCAAAATTTTCCAATCAATGTTTCCGCGTGTATAATAGAATTTTAGAGAACTTTAAAAAAATCTTACATTTGTGTTATGATTTAATTTTCGCAATCTGGCAACATTACGAGGCGACTTCACGCATGCGCGTGGCGAAAGTGGGACAAAGTGAGGGGGGCTTTTGGACACAGTCCAGTGTATTAAAATATGATTCTACGCTCCTTCTGGAATAATCTTAATTCTATGCTTTTTCTTATACCGATTATAAACAGCTCTAACGAATACAGTTATTCCAAAGTGTAAGCTTGGTATAGGGAAATCTAATAAGAAAGGCCAATTATTTATTTAAAAACGAAAGAAAAATACTAAAAAATGATCATTTAGTAGTAATTAGAATATTACGCCTTAAAGTTTTCTTTTAGTTTATTTTATGAGCATGTATTATGTTATGTATTTTTAAATTAAGTCATTTTATTGGTGGTAATTTGAGCATTAATATGCATTTTATTTGAACACGCAGCCATCACTAAATCAGCAATTATTACAACTCTTCTTTCCACAATTATTCAATTACAAATTTAGTAAAGTAATAAAAATCAAACACACGGTGAGTCAGAACTCTATAGTATTTGTTTTATTTCGTCAATATTTTACCGAAATAATTGAATGAAACTATACAGCAAACTTTGATGGCAGGACGTAATCGGTATAATGTCAATCCGTCCTGGCTTGAAAGACGCTTGCTAATTTTAAACGCAACAGATAGTTGACTTCATGGACGTTCACTACTGTACATTCGTCAAAAATTCATGTCTGAACTACGCACAATAGTTGCTTACCGACAAATAAGGCAGAAGACAATTTTTGGATTGTTTAATATCCAAAACACTAAAGGAAAGAGATTTTTTTACTCTTTGCATAGGAAAATGCAGTTAAAATGATAAAAAAATATTACACTCGAGAATGCAGTTTTAATAAAGTTACAAATATATAGTAATCTTTTTACCTTATTTCATGAAGTGAGTGACAGAAATTTGTTAAATGCGTATCAGAAATTTCAAAAAAAGATCCAGCTTAGTGAGTCAACAATTCATTCGCGGTAGAGATTTATAATAAAATGCTTAAAAATGTCTTGACCTTGAAATAAAAAAAAAAGATGAAATTAACAAATTTACCCAGCAATCGTGCCCTGACCTTATTTTACCGAACACATACTCTCGACATCTTACTAGACTCTGCAACATTTTTTAAAAATAATATCCTGACGAAATTCTAAACAGCAATTATCTCCACTTACATCATTACACTTTTAAACGTACTCTCACCCTCACACCCACACACTCACATCCAAATCCACACGCTCACCCTCTCCCTCACACACCCTCTCTCTCACACATACCATCTCCACCACTCACACACACATACACACCCTCTCTCCACACCCTGTTTTGACATAATAAACATATAGAAAAGAAAAAATATAAAGTTTTATGTAAAATAAATTAATATGAAAACAAATTTAGGCTCTAATTCAGTCATTGTCGTTCTCTTCTTGAGAATTGAAGAATAGACCTTTGAGGAAGAGGAGTCGAAACATATTAATAAATTTTAGCTAGTCACTATTAATTATTAGACACCGTGTACAGAAATAATCACATATACTTATATAAAACCGGTACAATTTAAATTTCCTGACACACAGAAAAGCAAAAAGCAGCCAACATGATGAAATGTTAATGTTTTAATAAGCCCTCGCGCAGACGCGGACATGCGATTATGAGCTCTACTCACACTGCAATTATGTACAATTAAAACACATCAAATATCTAATTAGACATAATACAATATGGCTCATAATCGCATGTCGTCTCTTCCGATACTCATCAAAGGGAGCAGTGATTGTCAAATTTTTATGCAGATTGTTTTTTTTTATAATAAAATTACGTTGCCAAACAAACAATAGTTTTTACTGACTAAAAGTTTTTCTTGTACTATAGAAAGCTAATCGAGTGGAGAAAAATTTGCCTGGTAGTGTAGTGGTTTGAGTGTTTTATTACGATTTTTGTTCTTTTTAATTTTATTCATACAAATACATATATATAACAAACAAAATAAAAGTAACGTATCCCAAACTCTTTGAGGCCAAGAGCTCTGTGTTGAGTTGGGATACAACATAATGGAAAGTGGAAGCATCTACATTATTAAAAAAATATCGAAAATAAAAATTAAAAATTATTACATAAACATTTATTTCAATAAACATCTAGACAACAAGCTTATTAGTAAATAAATCTATACAATATCTCGCCGCAGTCTTCTACAATGGTCTCTTCCCAAACTTTTACAAAATAAAAAAAAAACTTTTACACTCTTTCTAAAAAAGGGTTTCGTTTGATGACGATAATGCAAATATATATTTTTAAGATTTAATATAAGCTATTAGTTTTGCTATTTATTTAAATTATTAAGTGCTGATAAACATTTACGGTAGTCGTTATTGCGAAGCGATTTGACGCTTGTTTCATGGACAAGAATTCCTGGTTCGATTTCTGGTGAGATCACAAGAGGTAAAATATTCAATTTTGAAGATTTTTTTTTGGTAAAACTTCATCATCATTTCCTTTCTGCACCTAATGGTGAATAGGGCACTGCATTGGTGTACCAATCGTAACAAATCTTGATAACTTTATTACATGAAAGTCAATGATCGTCTTACACTTAACGTGCCAGTCTAGGGGCTGTGAAATATTTTTATGTTGAAACACTCTTTAAAAAAAAAAAATCATGTCAACCATGTCGGGAGTCGAACCCGAGACCTCTTAATAGATAAACACGCTTACCACTATACCACGAGGTCAACTTCATTGTATTATTAACGTTTATTTTAATATTAACAGCTCCCCTGGGAGTTGAATCTAGTCCTTGCCAACAAAAATTTGGACAAATTCAAAATATTGTTCATTATAAGATACGAGCTGAACCCGGCAATGCTTTGCTTTTGCTAGATTTGAGTTCTTGCTAAATAGATCAAATGATCACAATCGAAAGTTTGATGTCAATTATTATTTTTGTGTTTTGGTTTAGATAAATTTTGAGGACAGAGAATTTTGTTGAACAGATGTGTGCCTTTAAAAAAAATCGAAACAATATAGGTACACGCCAATTGTACATATCTATATTGTGTAAAAAAGAGCTCTACGCTGGTTTAGACATGTAGAGCGAATGGACAACGAAAGAACGGCTAAAAACATTTACAATGTGAATGTTCATGGATGCAGAAATAGAGGAAGACCGTGAATGACCAAATTCAACAAATACTTGAAAAAGACATAGTAAAAGTCCGAATAATCAGCGCGCGTACATAAGAAGATCTATGAATGTAGAGGAAGCGAGATCTGAATGCAAAAATAGAGTGATATGGTATTCTATCCTCTCTGCCTACCCTTAAGGAGAAGTGGCGTGATAGTTTGTTGTTATTGTTGTAAAAAAAACATTTCTCTAGTGCCATAATTTAGAGAGAAAATACGTGAATACGTTTGTATGAAGAAAAGTCAGAACGCGTTTCTTCTTACGATTAAACATAATTTAGTTTACTTACAAAAATTAATTGAAAAATCTTTAGTAAAAACCGTTCGGATCAACGTATAAAGATGTTGTAACTTTTCATTGGTAAGTAGGTACTTGTTTATGATTGAATTTCAAATTTAAAAGCAATAGATATTCAAATATTGAATTTAAGTGGGTACCTCAGTACTTGATTATGTTTGAATTCCAAAACATAAAGTAATCAATTATTTTCAAATAAAGAATTCTTTTAGCAAATGTCAAATTCTGCTCAGGGATGCACTTTAGTCAGGAGTGCAATTTTAAAAATGTATTGAATGTCAGTTAACCAAAAATCCAGTAAAAAGAAATAAATGGGTAGAAATTATAAGGAATTAAATGAAATAATCTGATTGAGATCCATAAAAAAACGAATTTTGTCTGTAAACATTTAAAAACATACATTTTTTTTTACACAAAAAAATATCCTCCATCCATTTTTTTTGTATACGCATTCTCGGCGAATGCAACCCTGGTAATGGATAAAAAAACATTAACGCTCCTTACTTTTTTTTTACTCAATAAATTAAAGATTTTATGAGCTATAAACCTTTTCGTGGTAAAGATGTACATTTATCTGAAAACCGCACGTAAATCGGTCCAGTAGTTATTCAGTCCATTGAAAAAAACCATTCGAACATTGCCTTTTATATTTATTAGATTAGATTGAATTAAGTAAACTGTAAAAAATTAATCAAATGTTGAGAATCTTCAGAGAAGGGATTATAGACGACATGCACCGCACATAATTACACGTCATGCGATTCCAAACATGTTTCTTGCGACACCACTGCGCCCACATTCGTTCAGAGAAATAATTATTATTGCGAGCAAATTACAGGCTGCGTTTCCCTCTCATGGACTCTCGGACCCTCAGCCACTTACCACGGAATTAAAACTATAAACAAAGGGCTACATTCCTCCTAAGCGGCTTATTATATACGCGTTCTAGTTAAACCCTGTTTCAGTGACCATTAGCTGCGAAGATACTCGCATCAAATTTAATCCGCTAATCAATTGAACATGTAACTCAATTTTGCATAAGAACTTGCGAGGGAGTCTTACAATACTGATAAGTGATAAACATTATATCATATGTACAGTGCCGAAGTAGAAGGGTGCAACATTATGCTTTCCCTGTTTGTATATTTATTATTATTTTCTAATTTTTGTAGTGACATTAAACAAAATGTTCCCGTATCGAGAGAAACATTTTAAATTATTCAAAGAGACTTATGTCCGCATCTGAGGACATAAGTCTCCTTGGTGGTGCCCGTTTACACGAAAAAAAAGGGTTCGTTGCCAAACGAAAAAAGCTCCCCAAAAGAGCTCTATGCAATCTGGTTGCCTTGGCATCTTTATGCTGAAAGAAGGTAATCCAGAAGCTTGAAATATGCATTTTATTGAATCGTAAAAAAAAGGACGTGAATTTTATACTGACTGGGATTAAATTGATAGGATATGATTAATTTTTTGAAATAATAACAAAACCTTTTTAAGCCGTTAGAATTATTTTAGGAAGCCAACAGATCTGTATACCCGATAGGACTGTGGATAGTAGTGTAGGGTTCATGGTCCATAATCGATGACATACACGTGCTCAAATGTTTCACCTGAAATAGTGTGATGACCGAAAATAGCAATGTCATCATTTTCTATAGAATCCAATATAGCAACATTAACAGTATTGCACAAATCAGAGGGCATCGTTCTGCAGTACATTCACATCGTCCCTACCATGAAGAAATGAACTACAATGGAATGTGTTATTTAAAGAGATCACAGGACGCATTGTCAATCAGTAAGCCCAACAAGTTCAGTTTACTTCAGTCCAGCTCGACGAAGTCACACAGTTCCAGCATGTTGTTCAAGTGCAGTCTCTTCAACCCATCAACGCCGCTACGCTCGTGCTACACAACCAAGTGCTGTGTCTTATTCGGCATGTAATAAATACGCAACCGTGTCTTTTCTGTCGATTTATAACTGGAGTAAGAATTCCAACCACCAATTACTTATTCATTTAATAGCAAGAATCTCCATTCGGTAATCATAGAAGGGGGAAAGACGCAAAACCACAAGATGAGTTTAGAAGATTGATTAGGATATCCGCAGCTGCACAAAGTGGAATCAACAATAATAAAAACAAACCATTTTTCATTAAATATACCATGACCTGATAAAAACTGCATAGTCCAGAGATCAAGGATAACCGAAGAAGATTTTAATCGCTGACGGATTAAAAGAAAAAAAAGATAACCTTCCCTGAAGAAGAAAATTCCCATCGCAATTGCCAAGCACGAAGAAGAGCATTTAAATGCATTTTTAAAAAAATCCGAATGAGACATTTATTCAATTGGAAGTGGACAAACGCCACAAATAACAGAGGAACGCTTTTTTTAAAGGTGAAATTTCGCAAATCGTCGCTGGACCTCTAAATCCAAAGGGGATAAAGCCTATTAGAAACGGGGGTGCTTGTTAAATACATATTAAACACAATAAATGCATATGAAAACTTACACATAAAAACACATTTTTTTACCTATTTGGCTTGATCCACTCATTTGTCAATGCGAAACTAACCACCATTATTCATTTCATAATAGCAATTTTTTATTGAGTACTTACTAATTGTACTTATGGACAATAAAGAAGGTAGTACACTTTAAACGAGAAGTAGACCAATCCTCTTGACTGAAAATTGTGTTCACTTTTTTTTGTCCTTGCAGCATCAGGGTGGAGCGTCTGGTAACTCTTGAATATATGTAAAACAAAATGTGTGTGTTTTTTCAATATTCAATCTCATATTATAAGCAACAGAAACATTTACAATGAAGTAAACAAAAGTAAAAAATTACATTAATGAATTGCCCCGATTAAATAATATTAAACGATCAGGTAACAAACTTTCATTCCCTATTATTGTATTCATTAAAATACAAACAATGACACTACTCGATAAGAAATAACTGGCGGGAATTTCGCTTTCAGAAAATCACTTAATTACCCCGGGGTCCGGGGACATACCTGTCGATGGAACTAGCACCAACCAGCGGCCGGCCCCTAGTGTTAATAAAATTTAAATTCATATAATTCAAATATATTTTAATTTAAAACTTCATAAAATTATACGATTTATATCTGTTTGTATTATATACATTCAAACAAAACATGAATTCATACTATTTTTATTACTTTATAATTAAATTATTTCAATTTTAACTCTTTTGTTCCCATAATTATATAAAATCATGATTTGCAACCCCCGCTTACACTTGTATATAACATAGAAATGTGTTTAGTCTGCCACCAGTCTGTCGATGTCGGTTACGATGAAACCCGGTTAATGGTAAAAATTACAAATAAAAGTGGAATAAAACTATATACGTATTTTAACTATTACAATTATAAATTATGATCTATAATTTTTAATTATGTAGACTTACATATTCCCTTCTCAAAAATATTTTTTCCTATCTGTCGTAATAATTTTTAATATTAATACCTTTCTAAGGGGTGAACAAATACTTGGACATACTCAAAATATATTTGATTAAACTAACTGGTATATAAAGGAGTACAAACATTGATAAGTATTTTCAGGCGTTACCAATAAGGTGAAATAATTCAGCCAGATGAATCTCACCCACATCAAAAAAGGTTTCATCTCTTCAGAAAAATCAACAGGTGGAATAATTAAGTAAATATGCATGTTTAAACATCGGCAGTACAGAGAATGCACAGTTTGTATATTGGGCACTTAAACCAGCCATTGACAGGCTATAAGCCGTGTAACTACCTGGACTTCCATATTCCCTTCTCAACCATGTTCTCCCTCTCTGCGGCAACAAATTTAGAGTTGTTGACTTACTAAGCTGAAACCGTTTTTTTTAATTTTCAAATGCCTATAACTCACTTTAGGAAATAATATTTTAAATCCTTTATATCTTTAATCTTTCTAAAACAGTATTTAAACTGTGTTTTTTTCGACTGTAATATTTTTGTATGAATCACAATGTTTAAATTTATTTGAACAAAGAGGGAAAACATTTTTGAGAAGGGCTCTTTTACTTCATAAAAGTCAACAGATGGAAGAGTTGAGGAAATATGGTTGTTCAAACATGGGCAGAATGGTGAATGTTACACAGTGTGTAAAGTGGCCACTTAAACCAGCCAATGACAGGTCATAAGCCCTGCAAATGCCTAGAATTTCATTTTCCCTTCTCAAAAATGTTTTCCTCTCTGTTAATTTTTATCTGTTATTCATTGTTTTTATAAATGTAAATAATATTATTAAGTTATTATAAATATATTCTTCACCAACAAGCTACAGAAAGTGGCTTAGTGGGATTTTAGTTTTAGTAAAAATATAACAAGTGAATTTTATTTTTAATTGTAAAAATGTATAATTATACTATTAAAATAAAAAAAATGTTGAAATAAATATAAATGACTCCCTAGGGAGGAAATCCAGCCAGTCTTTAAGCATTTGGACATACTCAAACATTGTTGAATCACAATTTCTTCAATTTGTTACGTTCCTAAGACTTTTATTTTCTTCCCCTACCTTATTTAAATGTTATATAAATATTGCAATTACGGGAACATTAAATTTTCTTCAACTCCCGTAATAAAACTAATGGCACGTTAAGCATATTATTATAGATGCGCCATAGCGTATAAATTATGTTAAAAATACATGCTTTGGAGTTTCGTGCAAGTAATAGCCATGCGTTGTGTTGGTACATTTTTGCAGTAGCATTAACACATTAGTACTATTATCGTTGTGCTTTTTATCCCCATTAAAGTGACTACGCAGGGCGTGGTCAACTTCGCGAAGTTGGCAACACGTCAGTCGCACTGTCTGGTAGCTGTCAGTGGCTATTGTTTAGCTGACGACAGGAGACAAGAAAATTGCGAAGAAATTCCTGACAAACGGCGCATGAGCACGCCAAGTGTCAACGGCCGGTCATCGACAAGCCAGAAAGATAATGCAGAGTGGTTTACTGGAATGTCGGCTGCGCAGTAGGAAGGGTGTGAATGCCGAGATGATTACCATCGTCTACTCATCAGCCATCGGCATCCATGAAATTAGTTGGACATCAAACTATCCACCAAACTACTATCTATCATTATCACGTTACGCTTATTCTCACCCGATGATGAATTAAAACCCCAAATGCAGAGCATAACTATAATATAATTCATGAAGATAAGGTGATCAGTTTTACGCTCTAAACGCTAAACCAGGGACTTTTATTTCATTTTTTAAATATAAAACCCTACTATCCATTAACAACTATTAGAGTCCTAGACGCTGCACAAACAAACTGTATTATACCTATGGAATACAAACTCTCTGCAAATTCATGAAGAGAGAGGAGGATGTATGGACTAAGGTCAACACGTCATTCCCATTCCTCGGAACCTCTCAAAATCTCTTTTTTTTCTTTCTGATTAGACTTATACTTCAAAACCAGTCCAAAGAATGTGAAATGTAGCAGTAAAAATTGCCCTTTTAAATGAATGCTTAATAGAATTGAATGTGCATTTTAATTACACGCTTAAAGGAATGTTATTTTTCAGGCAATTACTTTTACATTTTTTTTAAATGCGTATAGGGATATTTGGCATTTTAATTTACACATGTAATTTACTTAAAAAACATACAATCATAAAATTGTTCTTCCCCTAAGAATAACGCAATTGCTGTTAATTTTATAAAACATTCGTACAAATATTTGCAGTTCTCGCGTGACCGTTATTACGGGAAGCTAAAAAACCCAATAAAAATTATTTCCATTTTAATTACGGCGATTAAATTTTATTTCACCGTAAACACATCCGCCATAATGCAATTGTGTATGTTTTAGTACAATCATCGTGATAACTAAGATATAAATCAGTTAATAGAAATATCCAAATTCAATATATTCATTTTTCTAGGTTCCTTAAGCAAATTTACAGAAAAAAATGTATTATTCTCTTGATCAAAGAATATAATAAAACGCAATTTAACTTAAACACACCTTTAAGATATCCATAGAATAACAAAAATTACACATATAAAAAAAACTTTTATAACCTCCTTACAAAAATTAAGGAAATAAATGACGTAAATAATTTTAAAGTAAAATTTTTAAAAAAAATTTAAAACGTGCATATAGAATCTAGATAGTAATATGAAGGACAATTAAAACATGAAAATATATTTGTATGTTTTTGATTGTACCAATTTTTATGATTTTTTTCGTGATAATTCAGAGTAAGCCCCTCTTCAAGAACAGAAGCCTGCCTCTTTTATGCAGAGGAACGGCATTTAGCAGGACATAATAATTATTTTTTTACATCTAATGCTCTCACACCCATACACATATACACACACCCTCACACACCCTTAATATATATATTCACCCTCACCAACACGTATAATAATAAAACGGATACACTAAATGTTTTATGACTAAAACTAGTACTTAGAGTAAATATTATCATGTTATAATAAAAATTATACTCATAATGTAATTGAGACACACTTCATGTATATATGTCTACCGATATATTGCAATCATTGTATAAATTCCATAATGTGTTTTGTTTTTATGAGAAATATAAAATAAACTTAAATTTACACATTAAATATTGGAACTTAAACATTGACTAAAAATGTATCTTTATTGCATTATGTATTATTCTGAAATAAAGTTTTTAAGTGATTTTTTTTAAATATTCACTTGGTCATAAAAATCACATTATTTTGGAACAATAAAAATTTTAAAAGTTTTTTATTACAAAAACTATTTTAATAAGAAGTGAACAAAGAAGAACTTTAAATATCTTCCGTCCATTAGATTCCAGGTTCAATTCCAAAGAACTCCAGTCCAGGTTGCTAAATATTCGGGACGTTATTTGGAAATAAAAGATAAAGAAGTAGTTTTCTATTTTATTTAAACTGGTTAACTAACTTTTCTGGACATGTTTAAGAATGTTTTTTGTGTAATTCAAAATCGCTATATAATATCAAAAGCAATAGAATCTGTCACGCACTAATCTGGATAAATGGAGTTTTACATGTCATTAAAGATATCTAGGCAGAGCTTTTGACTTCTCATTGACTAACAATGTTTGAGTATGTCCAAATGCTTGCAAACTGGCTGGATTTCCTCCCTAGGGGGCTATTCATATTTAAATTTATTTCAACAGACAGGAAAAACATTTTTGAGAAGGGAATATAGAAGTCTAGGCATTTACAGGGCTTATGACCTGTCATTGGCTGGTTTAAGTGACCACTTTATACACTGTGTAATTTTCACCATTCTGCCCATGTTTCAACATCCACATTTCCTCAACTCTTCCATCTGTTGACTTTTATGAAGTAAAAGTTCTGAAACCTTTATCACGTGGGTGAAATTCATCCAGCTGAACCAAATCACCTACTAGGCAACGCTTGAAAACAATTTTCCAACTTTTATACTTCTTCTTTTACCAGGTAGTTAATTCAACAATGTTTGAGTATGTCCAAATACTTGCAGACTAGCTGGATTTACTCCCTAGGGAGTTGTTCATATTTAAATTTATTTTAACAGAGAGTGAAAACATTTTTGAGAAGGCATATTGGAAAATTGTTTTCAGGCGTTGCCTAGTAGATAATTTGGTTTAGCTGGATGAACCTCACCCACGTAATAAAGGTTTTAGCTCTTTTACTTCACAAAAGTCAACAGATGGAAGAGTTGAGAAAATTTGGATGTTGAAACATGGGCAGAATGGTGAATGTTACACAGTGTGTAAAGTGGCCGCTTAAACCACCCAATGTCAGGTCATAAGCCCTGTAAATGCATAGACCTCCATATTCCCTTCTCAAAAATGTTTTCCCTCTCTGTTGAAATAAATTCTCATTGACTAGTTTATGTGATAAATTGATCAATTCTGCCTGCAATATCTGTTGATTTTTGATGAATTAAATATTAACTCTAAAATATGCTGTGACCGTGTTGTTCAAAACGTGCGTTTTTTGCCTACGCCTGTTTGCCACAATCTGCAGAACATGTAACCACGTGTAAAGTCAATACGAATCGCACTGGTCGCCAGCAAGAAAGGATGGGATTGATTCGAATAAAAAATGCTTCGACCACATGATATTTTATGCGTTGGAATCTTCACATTTTTCCAGCTTTTTGGTTCACATGATTAAAAAAAATATCCTAAAAATACACTCAAAATCATGGGTCAATCACTCATCAATGCATCCAAAATTACCGCATAATTATTTGTTTGCTTGCTGTAGTATTTACCTAAGTTTCAAACTGTTGAAAATAATACATATTCGTTATTATATTTGTGTATGTAAATTAATTTTAGTCTATTTTATTATATCTTAAATGTTTTTAATTTATCTTTTCTTTTCTTAAAAATAAAAAAAAAATGTAGTTTCTTATGTTTAACTCAATTTTATTTCTTAAACTCAATCTTTAGTCTTATCTTTCACTAAACTTAATCTTTATTATTACTTAAATTGATTTTTCACTCTTATTTTATATAATTTATGAAAGATGGTGGAGCTCTATAATTGAGAATATATGTAAAGAACGTTAGTTATGCTTACTTAAAAAATGTATGTATTTTATGTATTCTTGTTGAACTTCCAAATAATTTATTTTTTTAAATATAAAAAAATTAAACATTTTTGTTTAACAAGTTTTTGGCAGGCAATTTTTTGGCAATAAATAATCATTTGCCTATTGATTAAGACACTACTGTACTTAAATTTAAAAAAAATAGCTTATGTAAAATATTTATTTGTTTATATTTTTACAATTTTGTATTTTTTTTTTATACGGAATAGTGTTTCCCTCACTGAGATGTCCCGTGCTGAGAGTAACATTTTATTTAATACAGTTAACATAATAAGAAAAATAAAACGTTATTAACCTTATTATCATCGTAAACAAACTAGAGCAAAATAAACTAAAATAATCATTAAAAACATAATAAATTCATATAAACTTGCAGACAATATTTCATAATCAGGAAACAATTTTTTACCTATTTAGTTTGATCCACTTATTGATCCGTGCGCAACCCACCACTACTATCCATTTCTTGATAGCAATTTTATATTGTGAGTACTTACTAATTGTCCTTATGGACAATGGAAGTAGATTGTACACTTTAACTGAGTAGTGGACCAATCCTCTTTGACCGAAAGTTATATTCATTTTGAGTTGTTTTTGCAGCATCAGGGTGGAGTATCTAGTAACTCTAGTATTTGCGAAATGAGTTATGGAAGGATAGAGAATAATGTATGTAAGTGTACAGTAACAGAGCTTTTACATAAAGTTGTTTTACAGATGTAACATCAAGATTTACGAATATACCGAGGGAGTTATATCTGATAATATGGCCTTCTTTGCAAATGTGTTAATTATTGTTTTTTTTTATTAAAGTACGGAAGTCTACACATTTACAGGACTTATGACCTTTCATTGGCTGGTTTAATGTAACATCCACCATTCCGCCTATGCTTCAATATCAACATTACTTTCATTTTTCCATGTGTTTATTCTCGTGAATTAAAAGATCTGAAACCTTTATTGATGGATGCGTAAAATATTATTCTGACTTCTTCTTCTTCTTATGGTTCCTCTCCCTGATGGAGGTTGGAAATCATCGTTGCGATTCTTATTTTATTGGCAGCTGCCCTGAACAAGAACTGAGTGCTGCAATGGAACTAGTCGCGCAAGTTCTTAAGCCAAGAGATGCGCCTTCTACCTGCACTGCGTCTTCCTTCAATCCTTCCCTGTAGAATGTCTTGTAAAATTTTATATTTTTCGCCACTGATCACATACCCAAAGTACTTAAGTTTTCTTTTCTTTATGATCTTCAGTACCTCATTATCTTTTTTCATCCGTTGGAGAACATTATCGTTTCGGACTCTATACACCCAGGAGATTTTTAATATCCTCCTGTAGCACCACATTTCAAAGGCTTCGATCTTTTTTGAAGTGTTTTAGGTGAATGTCCACGTTTTGACGCCGTAAAAAAGGACTGAGAAGACGTAACATCGAGTAATGCGCATTCGGAGGTCTAAATTAAAGCCTCTACTGCAAAGAAGGTCACGCATCCTGAAAAAGCAGTCTCGCGCCATCTCTATTCTAACTTTGATCTCTTGCGAGTGATCCTATTTATTCTTCTGACTGAATTACGAAATTCAGTACATGTCTGCAAACATTTGGATAAACTCAAAATACCGTATTTAAAATATATTTCTTTATGCTATTTATTTATTTATGCTCGGATTTTTTAAAATTACATGTATCAAATATCATAATAAAAAATTTCATAATAAAATATGCAAAATATATTGTTTATATGTCTAACTTGGGGTACCTACTCCATTTTTAGATAGTCGATAGGAATTTTGTGCATATTTTTAAAAATACTTATTTCATTTAAAAGCATACGTTTTATTCATTCGTTTGTGGGTTTTTAATATTATTGTTTTACTTGTAAATTTGCTAACTTATTAATGTGTTAATCTAATTATTTTAAAAAATTACGATTATGCAGCATTGCCCATTTGAATGAACACATTTATTAGATTATTCAAGTTTTTATATAATCCGCTTATTTAAAGTAAATATAAAAATATTTCTAGTAAAATAAATGAAACAACTTTGTTTTTAACAGCTAATTTTTATTTTTTACCGACCGGTTTCAAAGCAAACAAGCTTTTTCGTCAAGGTTTACATAGCTGATGAACTGATTTGACTTGATTTATTGGGTCCACGTGTAGTATTTAGTAAACATCACAAAAATTAAAAAGGAATCAATTAATTAGTTTCGTAAACCTTGACAAAGAAGCTTGTTTGCTTTGAAACCGGTTGGTGGAAAATAAAAATTAATGGTTAAAAACAAAGTTGTTTTATTTTTTTTTTTTAAATGAATAACCACAAAGTTAGAGCTTCAAATATTAACTTTATAAAAAACATTTGTTTTTGAAAAAACTTTAAATCTATCATACAGTTTTATGTTAGACTGAAATCCGTTTTCTGATTTCCCATAAATAAATTGTCAGGAAACCAAGCCGCTGTCGCGATGGCCCGACGAATCATCCCCCTTAAAAGTGGGGGTAGTATCTCAACTACCCATAAATCTGCCGCCACTGTGTGAATTTCTTTAAATCTGTCCATGATAAAATACGGGGGGCGAGGCCGTGGCCAGGGGTGGCTCGGGGCACGACCCCCGGGTGGGCACATAAATCACGAAGCCTCCCCCGGCTCTGAACGGTTCACCCCACCTTGTTACACCCCTGTAAGACGTCTGATAAATTTTCTGCATATTGTCGGAGTATACAGTTTCCGATTATGATAGATTTACGGCTTGACGTTGAAGAATTATCAAATAAAGTGGAATCTGAAATAACCGAATGATTTTTATTTGCGATTTTAAAATTGGCCTCTCTCTATTTACAAGAAAAAAAAGTTAGCAAAAATGATTTCAATATACTATACATTATATAGATGTAAAACAGTATCGAATATTAACAGCCGTTTTAAGCTTAAATATTGCTTAAATAGTGTTTTTTTAAATAAATATATTTTTACTGGTAATAGTGCTATATTATCTATTAGTTGTTAAAAAAATAAACTAGTAAACTAAAACATGATAATGGAACTTGTAAAAATTCAAAATGAAGTGACAATTAAATTGACTTATATATTTTTTTAACGGACTAACTAGAAAATACTTGTTGAACAATACATTTTTTTACAAAGATATATCGGTTTTGGATCATTTAATCCAAATACAGAATAAGACTTCTTAAATCTGATGGCATTCCCTCTGCATGTATTGAGCATCGTGTTTTGATTTAAAATAAAGAATACATTTAATGATGTAATTTTTATTTTTTTATAATAACTGGGGCTTGTACTTGAAAAAATGCTGTCTGTTTTCTCTGACCGTCAATTATAATATCCATGCACTCAAACATTAAACACACTCCCAGTTTCTCTGATTTTTAAAATAACGCTTAAAGCCTTTTTATAGTTCACGTATTTTATCCGAAGTCCGATTTATTTGACAGATAAATGGAAAAAGCATAAACATCGCCATAATTCCCAACAACAACAGTGGAACAATGAAATTGTCTCGGTTGTTTATTCTCGTAAGACGGGAATGAATTTATTCCCCAACAAACTCCATAGCAAGAGTGGGAGGAATGTGAAACCCAAGCCTTACAGTTTCCCCTATCCTATCCTATCCACACTTCACACATAGGAATTGGGTGTAATCGATTACAACTGAAAAATTATTGCCTCTTCGCATATTTATGTGCCGCAGAAAAGGCGTTTATATTTTCCTTCTGTATCGAAATGCTCTCGGAGTTTCGGAACGATGAATTGCCTTAATTTTTCATGATAAATATGAAAAGTTTGTTCTTTTCTTGGATAAATGGAATGGCACTAAACATTTTTTCTGGATTTTTTGTCTTTTTTTTCCTTTTTTTTTATTTATTTACAATTTTAAAAAACCCGTTAGGGTTACATTAGAAATTTTATATTGTCTAGTCAATTTATGTCTCGTCTAGTCTAGTTAGTTCAGTCATCATGTGCTTTTTCAGATTGATTTTAAATTTTTCTCCAGTAAAAGTTTTCAAGTAGTAAGGTAAGTCGTTGTAGTGTTTAAGTCCATTATGTAGTATTTTTGACTATCCTGTGTTTGTCTTTGCTTTTTCAATATGATAGTGTTGTTGTTGTCTGGTGTTATATTTGCGTATGTCAGCATTTTTGGCTAATATTATGTCGTCGTCTTGTATGTTTCCCAGTGTTATTGTGTGCACAATTTTTAAGGTCTCAATTTTAGTCAAGTAGTTTATGTCAAACTGGTGTGTTTTTTTGTACAGTTCAGTCGTAGAGGTCAGGTAGGGTAGGTTGTATGTTAGTTTAAGAATTTTATTTTGTTGTCTTTGTATTCTTGTTATGTCCGTCTGTTACCAGTTCCCCAGAAGGCGATCATGTAACTCAATTTACTTTTGACATAGGCTTCGTACGTCATAATTGTTTCCTTTCTCGGTATAAAATCTTTAATTTTGTAGAAGAGGCTATGTAGTGATGCCATTATTTTAGTGAGTCTGTCTATGTGTTTTGTCTATTTTAATTGTCTGTCCATTGTGAGTCCTAGGTAAGTCACATGTTCTAGTTCTTTAAGAGTTTCGTTGTTCATTTTTATGTTCATGTTATGGTTCTTCTTTTGTGTTTCGAAATGTATTATATTTCATTTCTTGGCATTTAGTGTTAAGAAGTTTTTGTTTGTCCATTCTAATAGTTTTTGCACGTCATTGTTGATGGTTTTAGTCGTTTCAATGTCATTTTTATTTTCATATAAAATTCCTAAGTTGTCCACATAGATTGTTTTTTTTCCTATTATGTCACTGTGTATTATGTCGTTAATGTATATTATATAAAACAATGGTTCTAATATTGATCCCTGAGGTACTCCGAATTACATTGTTGTTATTTCACTTTTGTGTTCTTCAATTTTTGTAAACTGTTTTCTTCCTTGTAGATAGTTTTTAAATGTTTAGAGAGCTTGTCCCTTAACTCCTGTATGTTGTAGTTTATCTAGAAGGGTATCTATGTGGACTGTGTCAAATGACGCGTTACGTTAAAACTTACGCGTTCATCAAAATACGTTTTTTTGTATTTATTCTTATCCTCTGTTCTTTAAGATTATTTTAATTTGACGGCATTTGTAACATTGTGCCATGTTGAAAAATAGGAAACGAGTTGTAATAAAGTGGGGTTCAAACTCGAACCTTCTGATTTTGAGTCCGTGACACTACCACGACACCGAACTGAAATGTTATTTATTTTTAATTTATTCGCAAATGGCGTTATTTAAACTAACTATTTAATATTTTAGGTATAAATTTATTTCACTCTTTCGACGCTATCATTTATTAATTTATTTGATATAAAAATGATCATTCACAGTAGCAAATGTGTTTACATTTGACATATACTCACACACACGCATTCTTACCCTCGCACATACATTTACATACGCACTTACACACACATGGACACTAACGTCACACAAATACAATTATGTAAATTCTCTCCTTTTATATTATGTATTATTTCATTAACAGTGGATTTTCTTTGATTGGCTTTAGTATTGTCAAAAAAATTTAATATTGTTGAGTAATAGCTGTAAAAATCAAATTAAATAAAATATTTAATAAAAATGAACTTTTGTATTTATTTATTTATTTATTCAAAATTACTCGCCTTTAAATATAAGTAAACTTATTTAGACTTTTCAGGCTATGCCCGTGTCAAGCCATAATAAATAACAATAAAAATACATGGTAAAATTAATTAGATTAAAATATAATGTCATGTGATGCAAAATAATAAAAATCCAAAGAATACAATTTAAAAAATATAATCCGACATAAACATTGAAATATAAATTATAAATTATACAAATTTAGAATAATACATAATCAAATATACAAAATAAAAGTATAATAGTAAAATATAGTAGTATTGAAAAAAAATACAAAATAATAGTATTATTGAAATCATTAGAAAAAAATGTAAAAATAAAAACATAATTGAAATGATAATTGAGATATGGTTTCTATAAACTCACTTTACGCTGTCGTAAGAAATAGGAGTAATAAATAATATGCCAAATAAGATTGAGTGCTAAATTAAATAATACAATAATACATTTTGAAAAAACATAAAAATATCAAAATATATAAAAAGCAAATAAAAGTACAAGTATAGAAGGAAAGCAGATTTGTAAATTTTCGCTAAATTGTATGACAAGCCTTCTTTATTTGTACACGCCATTAATTAAATGTGAAATAGTTTACATAAGCCAACAGAGTAAAGAAGTGAGGTAAAGAAAATAGGTTACTAAAGCAAAGTTTTAATTTCTTTTTATTCATTAATATCATTGTACATACATTTATTGTGGATAAATACACACTCAGCAACGACTCATGCCTGTAAACTTGCTCCGACTCGCTAGAAAATCCATGTTGAGTGCACTTGTAATGCATTCATAAACATAAATACACACATCCATACTCGCATATATATATACTTTATTTATTTTTTAGAAAAAGAAAATATTTGTGTTCTTATGATTTACTCGAATATTTCATTTTGAGGGACATTTTCAACGAGTTGTAAATAACTCACTATTAGAAAGTGATACTATTTTATTTCTAGTTTCACCTAAGAGTTTTATTTTTGTCAGATGATTATCAATTTTAAACGACTTTTTTGAAAATAAATGGTTTATAAAAGAGTGGTAACAGACAATTTGTTTTTAATAAAAAAATCATATTTCTTATTTCAGAACTTGTTTTTGTTTAAATCTTTTTAAACGCAATCCATGAAGACTTTCATTTTATTTTTCATTATAAAATCGTTTTCTGGTATTGGCAGTCGACAATGAACGGCTATTTTTGGCAGTTCTAACAATTCCGCCTTTTCCATGACCCTAGAATTGTTGTCTATTGTATTGTATTGGGACTAACGCCATAGATTTCCTGTCGAAGGGCGGTGCAATAAATTCTATCGCATGTTGAGGCAGGCAGATTAAATGGCCAACGGAGACAACGGGGGTAGGAAACCATTAATGGAAAAATAGTGCCGATTACGATGCCTGTAATTGAAAGATGCGGCCATAAAACAGAGTTATACGTTGTGATTGAGAAATTATTGTTTTTCATGTTTTATACGCGCATATTGACACCATCAAATTTTACATAAATTCTTCTATCCAAAAAAAACTCTTCAAACTCTTGCATTTTTAGACGGTTTAAGTGACACCTTAAAAACACATAATAATAGGTTTAAATATTTTTTATTTGTCGGCCTCGTGGTGTAATGGTCAGCGCGTTAGCCTACCGTGCAAGAGGTCTCGGGTTCGATTTTCCGACATGGTTGACATGAAATACTCGTATTATTATTAATTTTTTTTTTAATATTAGCGTTCTTATAATTTACCCAAATATTTCAATTTTGGTGGCCATTTTCAACGAGTTGTAAATAACTCACTATTAGAAAATGGAAATCAAAGCAAAAAAAAAATGTAAAATAAAAATCATCTTTACATATTAGTAAAAAATATATTTTATTTATAAATATTTTTTGCTTACAAACTATAGTTAATAATAAAAATAATGTAACCTTACTGGGGTTTCCCGTGCCGGGGACACTTAACAATATACTTTTTTTAAATTAAATTTGAGAATAAACAAAGAAGACTAACTTAAAAAACGAAGATAATTTACAAATATTTAGACAGTTTTAAAAACAAGGTATTTATGTGCATCTATATTATTTATATTACAAAACACACAATGAAAATAACAAAAATCTAACATAAGCTGTACACTTGTGGAGCAGTTGATTTAATATTCGTATGGGCGAATGAGACAATCCATTTTACTTCTACCTAGCTCCACTATCCATTTTTTATAGCCTTTTTAAACATTTTCTTGTTACAAATTGTTGTAATAGATAGTGGAAGTAGGTTGTAGATTTTAATTGAATAATACTCAAAATCCCTTTGTCCGAAAGTGGTTTTAGTTTGTATTTGTTTAAGTTGTCGATGTGTTGAGGATCTAGTGATTATATTATTTGTATGTGATGTATTGTGGGGTTTATGTCTTTCATTTGAGTAAGAGTAGTTTTCGAATCTATAAGTGAGTATTGTTTTAGCGTATAATTGTTTTGGTGTCATAAGTTGTGATTTATGGAATATTTCTTCAGTAGATGTCTGTATCGGGACTCTGAGTATTATTTTAATTAGGGATTTTTGTGCAACAAATACACTATTTAAAACTGTGTCACTCGCACCACCCCAACCGATTATAATCGGTACGGTATACCGTACTCCAAAATTGATTGTCACAATGCAAAATAAATCTTTAAAAGTTCCTGTACATTAATTATATTTCGAATTGTTTTAAATATATGTGGGTATACTAAACATATAATACACACATATATTGCAGTGGAAAGAACAGAATTGCATTTTTTAGTATAAAGACACACACGTGTTTTACACAAAAGTGGAAAAAAATTCAAATGAATTAAGAAGAGTAAGAAAAAAAATTATTAAAATAATCATCGTCTTTTTCTTTTTAAGTAATAAACAAGTCGTACAATTATTTCAATTAAATTACTTGTCTCTTGAATATCGTTCAGAACATGACAAACATAATGAGTTATTTATAATTATTAATGGAATAATAGTAATTATTATAATGGATAACTTATATAGCGCCATTTTTTTAAAATATAATACCTCAAGGACACTTCACAGAGTGATTATATAAAGAATTAAATTTAATTTTAACTTTTTAATTTAAGGAAAATAATGTAATTTGTCACCATATGCCAAGGATTTATTCAAATGATTTAGAGAACAAGTGGGTATATATATAAGTTTCTTCCGAAACATCACTTCACTCTCACAGTTTCGGACCTCTGCTGGGAGAGCATTCCATGCCGTAGGGCCTGTGACCGCAAATGGGCGTTCGCCGAATTTAGTGCGCTGTTTGCGTAGAGTTACAATAAATTTTCCTTTCGACGTAGATGTAGCTAATCTAAGCGTAAGTCGTCTGTCAGCTAGTTCATCTGGAATGCAGAGTTCCCTTAGATATTTTGGAACAGAGTTGTGCAGTGGCTTATACATAAGCCAACAGAGTTTGTATTCCGCCCTCTGTGGAAAACGAAGCTAGTGTAATTCCCGAAGTAGTGGAGTGATATGACTGAACTTAGAGATTCCAAAAATAAGTCTCGCTGCGGCATTCAATACAGACTGTAGGCGAGTCATTTTATTCATTGGTAAACCTGCGTAGATACCATTACAATAATCGACTCTAGACACTACAAACGCATTTATTCATTGACGGGTGGCATTGACTGGCAAATTTCTGCGTATGCATTTAATCTGTCTCAGCTGGTAAAAGCATAAACTTATCGTTTGTGATCGTGATCAAATAATCACTTGTTGTTGGTAGTTTTGACTGATTGTAATTTAAAAAGATTAATTTAATCATAAAACTTTGTAAAACAAACTAATGACATAAAATATTGTATAATATAAAGTACATTAATCTTAAATTCTTCGTGCGCCGCTGAATCAAATTAATATTTCATTCTAAAATCGACTCGTATTTAACATGGTTTAAACGTCATTTCAACACGAAATAAACCTATAAAAGTTTGGAAAAATATGTTTTTCTCGTACATGTTCGCGACTTAGTCCTTCTGTAATCTGTACTAGCCGATACCTATATAACGAGCTATAATTTCAGTTTTTACGGAGTTGCGTGTGCCTCGTATTGAGTCATAATGTGGGTAATAGAATAGCTTCTCCTAACGTGGAAGTTAACTTTTTCTAAATAAGACGTTTTTATTGAACCATTTCAGAAATGAATAGCTTGTTACCTGACCTTATATGGACGTGCGATATATTATACTTCATACGCCAAGATGGCTGTTTGAATTATCAAGTTATTTATTACGTTATTCAATGAGAAAAGATTCTACAAACAGGTTTTGCATGAACCAATTTTTTATTACCTTATTTATGTTTTATTCAATCACTAAAATATGAACAAATTAATATGACGTATCTGTAAAAATAAAGACAGATCGATCTTACAGACTTTGGTCAGTTATCATCTTCCAGGGATATCGAGAATAATTATAATAATTACTTCTTCTTCTTCAGACTTATTTTTTCCACTGCTGGATAAAGGTATCTTCCAAACTTCTCCATTCCTTCCTATCACACGCTTTTATCATCCACGTTTTTTCTTTTCTGTGGCTTTCCAACACTTCTTTTGTTTGCCCAATAATAATTACATTTACTACTTACTAGAAAAATGTTTACAATCTATTACGTTTTTTTATATTTAAAACAATTCTCTTTAACAATATTTAAATGTTTCAATGATTTATCATTTGATAATATTTCAATGATTTTTTTGAAACACATACTGTTTGCCTTTTAAGTCATTTTAAGACATTTATTAGGCATGAAAAAATGATTTATTAAGAATGACTAATAATTGTATAAACCGATGACTTTTGAATCATAAATCATTTTTTAACTTCTTGTCGGCCTCGTGGTGTAGTGCATTTGCCTACCATGCAAGAGGTCTTGGATTCGATTCCCAACATGGTTGACATGAAAGATTTATTTAAAAAATGTATTTTTACACTAGAATATTTCATAGTCCCTAGACTGGCACCTGAAGCGTATGACTGATTATCTTACCCCCATGTAACAAAAACGATCAAGATACACAGTTCCCTACGCACTATTAGGTGCGGAAAGGAAATGATGATGAATAATTATAAATAATACGCTTAAGATTTTTTTACAATACTCTCTTCCCAATTCCAACAGCCAATTCAATTGATACAGCTGTCAAATATATACTTCTATTATCCTGGCATAAAGTTAGATTAAAAACATTGTTAGTTTCATTAAATTGCTTTTATTTTAATTCTTATCTAAAAATACACATTACAATCAGTTAGGCCTTTCTCTACCAAACTGTAATTATTAACTATGTGTAGTGCTCTGCTTTCATAAACAAAAAGATTGTTTTTTTACAAAAAATACGGAATGACTCAATTATGTGGTAACTTTCTTCTAGAAATTTCAAACCGTTTGATACGTAGCAATGCGCAGTAAAAAAAATTCCAGTTCGTATAATTTTTATAACTATTACTCCGCAATAACACAATAACTAAAGACTTATCAGCCAAAACTTAGTGTAGATTTATTTATTTATTTATTTATTTATTATCATTATATTACATACACAAAATTATAATTTATGTAAAGTTGCTTTGACTGTCTAACTAGGGCTATTTACCCCGTTCTAAAACAGCCAAAAAAATATAAAAAACAGTAATCAATTTATAGAAACAGTTATAAAGATACAGGACAAAGTGAAAAACAAAGTAAAAAATGGAGTAAAAACATGGTAAAAAATGTAGTAAAAACATAGTAAAATTTTAGTAAAAACATAGTAAAATTGTAGTTAAAACATAGTAAAAATGTAGTAAAAACATAGTAAAAAATGTAGTAAAAAAACGTAGCAAAAAAAATAAATTATTAAAACAAAGTAATAAATGCAGTGAAAACATAAAAAAAGAATACATAGTAAGAAACATATTTAAAGTCATAATAAAAAAATGAATGTATGTTGTATGGCAAAAAGCATATTTAAAGAAAGAAAAAAAAAACAGCATATTAAAAAATAAAGTAAAAGATGTATTAAAAATTTAAAAAAATAAATACATAGTTAAAACAAGTTAAAAAGTCATGAGGATCTTAAAAATTAAATCAGTAAAAAACTAAAAATATATATTAACAATTTAAATTAAAACATGTGTTGGCCATCTAACAGCCGCCATTAACCCCTCAGACTCCCTGCGACCAATTTCTCCAAAGAAAGTAGTCAGCAACCTCTTTAGCTTGTGGTTCTTGCAACATTTCCATGACTCTGGCATTATATTATAAAGCTTTTGTCCTATGTAGGAGTATTGTCTCTGTGCTAAGGAAGTTCTAACTATTTGTCGAGAAATCAGATCGTTACTGGAACTCCGAGTCTCATATTGATAGGCAACTGATGGATGTATATCTCTGTTAATGTGAGTGACCACCACTGCTCTCAGTAAATATTGCTGTCTTATATCAAGCACTGCAAACTCCTTGAATAAAGAATCACTCTGATATCTAAAAGGCTTTTTTAGAATGGTTCTTATCAATGACTTCTGTGCTTTTGCTGCTGGGTCCAACTCTGTCTTGGTACAGCTACCCCAAGCAATTACACCGTACGTCATGATAGAGTTTGCCAGTGCAAAGTAGAAGGATTTTAAGTCTCTGGGTCTAAGTATATTCCTTAGAGGTAGAAAAAAATGTATCAAGCGTTTAATCTTATATGAAATCGTTTCAATTTGAAAATTCCACCTTAAAAACCTATCAATTTTAATACCTAGGTATTTGATGTTTGTGACCGATTCCAACTGCACACAATTACAGTTTAATTCACCGTGGCATTGGTGCAGCCGTAGATTTGACACAATTTTTGTTGTATCTGAATATTTCAAGCTCCTAATATTTAAGTAGAAATAAGTTTGCTTATTACGGCAGAAAACTGTATTACCCAAATATAAAATAATATTATGTCCATTATGATACGTTGCCTCTGTCACTCCAAAACTTTATAATAGGGAAATATCACATTTTTGATTTTTACTTTTTTAAAGCAAAAAGTGTCTATAAAATACTGTCTAGTAAAAACTTTTTTTGCTATTTTCGCTAATTTAAAATCACAAATTAAAAAAATATTTTTAAATTTGTGATTTTGGATTCCCGCAAAAAGGTTTCATTCACGATTCATGTTCATTTTTAGCATTGTTCCAAACCATTCAAATTTTTATAGAACATCGTCAGGAATCTTTGACGTCACAACTATATAGGTCAAATGGGTCGCGTTTTTTTTTTTTTTTTTTTTTTTTTATACGCCTCCACTCGTTTGCGAGTGATTTTGGCTCTTAGAAACAAGAAAAAGAAATTTAAAGAATATACGCTTCAGTGAACGACAAAAAAAAACCCATACCCACGAAAAAATATAATATAATGTGAGGTAGTTAAAATCAGTATGAAAGAGTTGTGACAATAAAATATTATTACTGTATAAAGTAAACGTAAACATAAAATGAAATTTCGGGCCAAAAGTAAAGAGGGACATTCAATTAGACTTATTAATTAAATTATGCAAATAATATTTAACAAATTCAAATATTTTTATTATTTGTCCTTAGGAATTTAGTCAGAAGTAAATAAGTATCCAAATCATTCTGGGCTAGTAAAAATTTTACGTTAAGAGGGAACGTATTATATTCTTCACATATATTTTGAAGGAATTCACTTCTTTCGAAGAGGGGACAGTCAAAAAACAGATGATCTAATGTCTCATCATCATTTTCACAAAGACACATTGCCGAAGTAAAGACACCTATTCTCGATAAATGCGAGGCAACGAGACAATGTCCTATTCTCATTCTTGATATTAAAGAGATGTTCAATTTTGATTGTTTTTCGATTTCAAACCATGGTGTAACGGGGATGGAGCATTGAATACTCTTATAAAACAACCCAGTCGAGGAATTCTGCCAGAAAATTGTCCACTCAGATCTGATTTTATTAATTATAGTTGGTACACAATCGTCAGTAGGACGACTAAAGGAGTGCGGGATGCTTCCATGAAGGCATGCTTCCTTTGCTAGGTGATCAACTCTTTCATTTCCAGAAATTCCGATATGCGAAGGAATCCAACATAAGGTCACCTTGAAATTTCTCTCGAACGCAAAAAATATAAGATATTTCATTTCACAAATTAGTCCATCATTACTACCATAAATTCCAGATTTCAACTTTTTGATCAGACTTAGGGAATCAGTAAATATTATTGACATAGGAATCTCAAGGTGTATAACTTCCATTAAAGCCTCTTTTAGTGCAATGCACTCGGCAGTAAAAACTGAGGAATCGGAAGGCAGTATGAAAAGTCTACTTAATTGAAAAGTTGGAATATAAAATGCCGCACCACAACCTTGGGCTGTTTTAGATCCATCAGTAAATATAAATGTGGAACCAGGCCATTTTTCTTCTATATTCGCCAAGAATGTTTGGTTATTACCTTGGTGATTCAATCGAGCAAATGATTTATCAATACTTATATGTTCTTCTATTTGAGAGGAAAATATTAGTGCTTTAAATGGAGTAGAAAATATTGGCAAGTTGTCCCTGGGGTAAATTGTAAATACTGACTGAATATACTGCATGGACGAACACAATAAAGGAATAGATCTGCGAGCGTTTGTTTCATTTGTCATCTTTTGAGTTAGAATTGACAAGGATTTTATCAAAGGATGATCCTCAAATTCAATTCGTTTCAAAACAAATTTTATTGCAAGATATTTCCTGCGCAGCAACAATGGCATTTCACCAGTTTCTACCTGTAGAGATACAATAGGTGAGGACCTCATCGCTCCTAAAATTAAACGTAAACTCTTTGACTGAATTTGGTCTAATTTTTTCAATTGATATTTTGGCAAAGGGTCAAAAAAATAACTGCCATAATCGAGATGACTACGAATCAATGCTTTATACAACATTTTTAAGGTCGACGGGTGAGCCCCCCACCACACTCGAGACACGGCTCGAAGAATGTTAAGGTTCCTCTCGCACTTTGCGACAACCTCTTCTATGTGTATATTCCATGATAATTTCCTATGGATAGTCATACCCAAGAATTTCACTGACTGCTTAATTGGGATCGGTATTTCCTGAAGTTTGATGCATATATCCGGTATTTTATGTTTATTGGAAAATATTACTAATTGACTTTTTGAGGGAGCAACTTCTAAATAATTACTGCTCAGCCACAACTCTAGATAATGCATTATTGTCTCCATTTCGATCGCACCCTGCGTTATGTTTTTATGGTGGAGATAAATAACAAAATCGTCAGCATATTGTAAAATTTTACTCATACTTGGGAGGGAACTATGTAGGTCTATAGTATATATGTTAAACAGCAAAGGGCTAAGAACTGAGCCTTGTGGTAGGCCCTTATAAACAGTACGCATAATCTTACCAGTAGGGGTTTCAACTACTAGCTCTCTCTGGGAAAGCATATTGAATATTATACGTGATAATTTTTTTGGAATACCTGACGTACAAAGCTTTCTTTCCAGAAAAGGGAGGTTAACGTTGTCATATGCACTTGCTATGTCTACAAAACACGCAATAGTGCACATTTGTGATGTCTTTGCAGATTGTATATCCACGTATAGTAAAGCAATGTTATCTAGACAAGACTTTGCTTTCCTGAAGCCGAACTGAGTGTAGGGAAGGAGGCGTTCAGTTTCAACATGCCATTCTACTCGAGCCTTTATCATGTATTCTAGAATTTTCAGCATACAACAAGATAACGCAATAGGGCGATATGAAGAGCCTTTTGATGAACACTTACCAGGTTTCAAAATTGGAATAATAAGTTGTTGTCTCCATTTTATTGGGACCACAGAAGAATCGAGAACATTATTATATAATTTGAGAAGTTCAACGCGAAAGGAATGTGGGAAGTGTCTTATCATTTGATAAGAAATAAGATCTATACCAGGAGTAGAGTCTCGTGCATGACTGATAGCTAAAGACATTTCTTCCAGAGTAAATCTCTGAGAAAGCCAACTTGGTGACACAACTTTTTGTGCTTCCGAAAATACTTCACATTCTTGAGGAACGTACGGGGGAGCTAGTTTATTTACAAAATCTTCAATCCAATCAGTAGAAGAGCTAGACAATGATGATAAGCACCCTTTGAATCGACGTACAGCACTCCAAATTTGAGAAACAGGTGTTTCCGGTGAGAGTGAGGAACAAAACTCACGCCAACCTTGACGTTTTATGCGCTGAAGAGTTCTTTTAGCTAATGCTTGAAGTCTCTTTAGTTCTAAAAAATTACCCAAAGACATGTTATACCTATACTCACGCATCGCTTTTTTCCTATCAGAAACTATTGAAGTACACTCATCGTCCCACCATGGGGGACACTTAACTTGCTTACGTTTTGCCGTTTTCTTGGGGATAAGTTTATCTGCAACTGAGTACACTTCATTAGTTATAAATGATAGCATTGAGTTTGTATCTTCGAGTTCAAAAAAAGGAAAGCTAACCGCTTCCAAGGCAGTTTCAAAATCTTTCCAATCAACCTGTCTCAGATCGTAACCTCTTGGCTGCCGGTTCAGATAAATTGAGTGTAAGGTTCGTTCGAAAGCAAGAATAATTGGAAAATGGTCACTTGAGTGTGAGTCGTCTAAAACCGACCATTTAATTAATCCCGCTAAGTCCGACGTGCAAATAGATAGGTCGACTGCGTTTTGATTCTGTGTGGGGGGGGCAAGACGGGTAGGTGATCCATCGTTAATTATGCATAAGTTAAGGCTATTCGTAAAGTCTAAGATAGCTCTACCACTAGAATCTGAAGAATTACATCCCCATGAAATTGAATGGGCGTTAAAATCCCCCAAAAGAATAAACGAAGATGAGAGCTTTGTAGTAATAGAATCGAAGTACGAACTATCAAAATGCATTTTTGGAGGGATATATATAGAAACAAAAGAGATTCCCGATATATCTATTGCAACAACTTGGTAATTTATGTGTGTTGGTATGGTGATGTGAGTGAACGGAATTTCTGATTTGATCAATAATGCTGTTCCCCCTCTACCATCAAGACGATCGTGTCAAACCGTCTTATAGCCAGGGATATTAAAAGTGAAATTTGGTGGAAGCCATGTTTCTGAAATTGCAGCTATGTCAACATTATGTTCTTGAAGTAATGATATAATTTCGGATTTGTTTGAAACAGCACTTCTGCTGTTCCATTGTAAAATAGTAAATTGTTTTGAGTTAAGTATCCACTTCACCGCCATTTTTAATATTATAAATTAGAGAGTTAATTATAGGAATAAATGAAGCAGCGTTGGACGGTTGATATGAATTAGGATTTGATATTAAAGTAAGTAGAAGTTTAGCAATAGAATCAATTAGACTAGAAATATTTGATGGAACAAGTTCTGATGATGTTGAATTCGATGAATTGTTTTGGGAATAAGCATTATTTTGAAGAGCACAGCCATCCGCAGGATTGGACGCCTGTCCATTCCGATAAGAGAGAAGTGATTCATGTTCCTTTGAATTCCATGCCTGAACATGTCTTGAATTTACAGCAGTAGACTTTATAGGAGGCGAAACCATTGTGATGGGAGTTGAAACGCGTTTAATATTTTTGGAAGTTTTTTCCGCATAGCTAATGGTAGATGTGGGATGTAAATTGGAAGCTTCCTTGTACGTCACATTACCAGCGGCCATTGTATGCTTTATATTCTTTTGTCGAGTCAGTTCTGGGCATGAAAAACTAGAGGCACTGTGCGAGCCATTGCAATTTACGCATTTAATGTTTTCAGTCTGGCATACTTCTCCGAGGTGAGATTCCCCACATTTGTAACACCTAGGGATCGATCGGCATTGTGTTTTCGTGTGGCCAAAGCGGCAACATTCAAAACATAAAATAGTTGGAAAAATATATTGCTCCACTTTTAAAGAATTATGAAACAAATAAACGTTATTGGGTAATGTTTGTCCCTCGAAAGTCAAAACAATCGACTGAGATGGTTTCCATGTCACAGTTTCACAAGATTTATCTTTATAATTAAGACGTCGAGCCTTAATTACCTTACCACATCCATAAGGGACCTCGATTGACTCAATAATTTCTTCAATTGTAAGATCTGTAGACACACTTTTTACAATTCCTAATTTGGTTACTTTAAATGACGGTACATAGGCTTTCAGGGAGTTAGTAACGACAAAGTTTGATGTTAAAAAATTGTTTGCTGCAACGGCAGTCTTAAATGTCAAGGAAATTTTAAATTTGTTTTCCACTCTCACACCTCCTAATATAATGTTACTAATTTTGTTGGTATATAAAAGTTTACCAAAAGTGATAGGATGAAGGGGTTTTGAAGATTCTTGGTATTGAACGAACACCAAGAATGGGCCAGAAGCATTATCCGAATAGGTAAACGATGGAGAGGAAAAGTCGGGAGCAGGGAAAGGAAGTTTGCATGGTTGCAAATCAGGGGAACTGGGTGCCCTGGGTCTTTTTCTATGCTCAAGATCAGGAGGATCCCCAGGATCCTCCATACTTAAGCCTAAAACAACGAAATGCGAAAAAGAACGCAGTCACAGAAATTAAATAAAAATAAATAATAATCAAAAATCGAAAACTTGTCAAACGCTCCTCCCTCGATGTCGAGTTATAACTTGACTAATCCAGTACAATGCACCGAAGAAATATTGTTATTCACACAAAATTGTACGCGCTGATAACAAAACACACAACCGTCCACTGTCGATGCTACGAGACAACTCTCTGGGTCGCGTTTTTCTAGTGACATATTTTTTAAATATTTTCTTCTTTAAAGTTATCGACGAAAACATTTCTTCGCAAAATCTTTTTGATTTTGAAAATACAATTGATTATTCTAAATCCATTCATATATTTTTATGGGTATTCGTAGAACGTGATATTTCCCTATTCCTGCCTTCTGTTATTTTGTCCAAATTTATGGGTTTAAGTAATTTTGATTTTTTTTTTTAGGTTGTTTATATACAAAAGTGGTTTGTACTTTGTTTTTGTAGTTGTCTACTTTTTATGCTTTGAAAAAGGCATTAACCGATGAAAAAATAAACAAATGTAATATTATAGTATATGAGTAGTACAGTACAGTTTACGATGCCATGTTATAGAAACATTGTTCATACAGATGTTATCTTGCGCTAAATAGCTTCTGAATAGCTGTGTAATCACGTTTCCTTTGTGAGTATATAAATAGCTGAACGGAGTGCATACTTGCCCCTCGTTGGCCCGCTGCTCGCTGGCGGCTGGCGTCTCTCTCCAGCACGCTGGCAGCGCATCTCAACGGCTTAACAAGCTCTAACGCCACCAAGAGTGAAGGTATTACGGTGTGTCACGCACAAAGGACCAGTTTTTTATTTCACACTTAATCCTGGCCGGAGTACCGGAGACATACATAAGCTTTATTGATGCTTCATTTTGCTCTTTCGCCTGGCTTCGTTTTAGATCGCAATTTGTTGCAGCGGAGAGGAAAAACATTTTTGATCAGGAATATTGAAGTCCAGGCATTTAGAGAGCTTATAACCTGTCATCGGCTGGTTTAAGTGCCCACTTTACACACTTTGTAATATTTACCTTTCTGACCATGTTTAAACATCCACATTTTCTCTGTTGACTTTTGCGAAGTAAAAGACCTGAAACCTTTATCATGCGGGTGAGATTCACCCAGCTGAACCAATTCACCCACTGGGCAACGCCTGAAAACAATTGTTCAATCTTCATACTTTTTCTTATCCCAGTTAGTTTCATTCACAATGGTTCGAGGACATCCTCCCACTAATTTGTTGCAAAAGAGAGAGAAAACATTTTTGAGAAGGCCTCTCTGTTGCAACAAATTTAGATCTAAATAACTCCCTAGGGTTAATATCCAGCCTGTCCAATAATATTATGACTTACTCAACACATCACTTACTTCATTTTATTTAAAATAAACAACTTACTATGTCTTTATTTTTTCCTCGCTACTATCCGTGGCCCTGTTATAGGTTCTGTCAGATATACAGATCTGGTGGCTTCCAAAAATAATTTCAAGGCTTTTAAAAAGTTTTGTAACCATTTAGGCGAATTAATCATGTCCAATCAATTTATTCCTCTTGTTCTCAATCCAATGAAGTTCATATTATATACTTCTGGAGTTTTTCTTTCGTCACAAAGATGCTTAGGCTTTTACAGAGAGAGATAAGATTATAGAGAGCTTTTTCAAGCAGTTTTTTTCGAGCATGTTTGCATCGCCGAGAGACTTACTCAGATGCGGTGTGCAGTATGTGGTAGGAAAGTTATCTATATCTATTGCAACAGAGAGACAAAACATTTTTCAGAAGGAAATAAGTCTTGGCTTATAACTTGTCATTGGCTAATTTTAGTCAAACATGCTTAGAATGGTAAATATAACATTGTGTAAAGTGATCACTGTAACCAGCCAATGATAGATCATGAGAATAAGCCCTGTAAATGCCTAGACTTCCATATCCCCTTCTTAATAAATTGGGATATTTATAACTCCCTAGAGAGTAAAATCCAAAAAAATTGACGTACTTATTATTGAATAAAGTAACAAAAAAATATCAGTTTTTCCGACATTATTTAACCTATCTATTTTACTCTTTGTTCAAGTGAATTATGACAATAGTTATACGTGTGAAATAGAACCAGAATCCTGGACGAGTTCTTTCGAAATGTACTCTCAAGTAAAAATCCTGAATGAAAAATATTAGATTCAAGTCCGCCCCTTGGTGTAATGGGTCCCGGGTCCCGGGTTCGATACCTTAGAAGGTCTACATTGCATATAGATTAAAAGGGTATTTTCACACTCCAATATTCCATATTCTTGAACTGGCATCTGAAAGCTGATCACCTTACCTTTACGTAATAGATAATCGATATGCGTTACATTTGGTGCAATAGTGCATTGCCCTATGCACAATCGGATTTGCGTTGAAGAATATTAATTTGATGCTGCACGTACGATACGATTATGAAATTGTGGCTAATTAAAACTAAATCTCATATTACATACGTCAGAAATTGATACAAGATCTTGTGCAAGATTTGACCCAATGAGTGTTGCGTCGTAATACACAAATTGGGTGAAATATGTGATCAAATATATTAAAACTAGAACACGTCCTATTTTTCAACAAATATTTGAACCAAGAACTGCCCGCACATCCCACGCCTGTAATAATGTTGATACTAACAACTGTCAACCTGTCAACAGGTATTTGTTTGTGTTTTTTTTCTATGCCAATCAACCGGCTTATGGAAGCCTTAATAGATTGGCATTAATGATATATAATACATTGAATTAACTTAACCTAAACAATCTAAGAATCTACTTAAATAAATGTATATTTATTTTATTTTATTTTATTTTATTTCATTTTATTTGGGATTTTTACAGCTATTACATAAACAAAATAATTAGAAAAATCTTAACAATACTAAAGCCAATTAAAAAAATCCAATGTAAATATAATGACACATAATATATAAGAAAAGAAGTTTAGTAATTGTATTTGTGTGACGTTTGTATTCATGTGTATGTGAATGTGTGTATGCGTGAATGAATGAGGGAGAGGATACATGTGCGTGTGGGAATGAAAGAGGGAGAGGGTGCGTTTGTATGGGTGCGTAAGTATGAAAATAATATATTTGCTTAAAACTTGTAAATTGTATTAAAAATGGTACAATAAAGAGCTTAGTAAAAAGTTAGAAACCTTTTTGTTAAAATTCAAATGACGAAATGATATAAATTGTTTTTTTTTTTTTTTTTAAGTATGTTGAATTTCAAAACCGTATTCTGAAGAAAAAAAAAGCATTTTTTTTTTTTTAAATTAAACTGATACACATCGAATGAATAATGTGGGACGAGTCCTATACAATACAGTAGGTAATCACAAAATGCAGTAAATACGAAATAATGACAACAATAAAATAAGGATTGACAATACGCGAACGTTGATTCAAAACGAACACACAAATGCATATTATATGCACCTACATAATATATAAATAAGAATAACATATAAGTTTAATAGAAATGATTCGGATTATAAAAATCAGGTGTCACAAACAGTTGGCCCGCAGTACGGGGATACATAATTATATTAAAAGATCTTCTCACTATAAAACTTATATATGTTCAAGGATAGAGAGCAACGGAGAGGAGGATGCGGACAAAGACAATTTATTACCTATGGCAGTTTTGATAAATTTAATATTTTTGGTAAATATATCTATTTCGTTAAATTTCCTGTTATACGTATCCATAATACGGTTAATCGTAGCGTTTTTTGACGAATTTGTTCTGCATTTAGGTATGTGGAAAAGTTGTGTATAACGCGTTTGTCTCTGTGGTACCTTAAGATGAATGCGGTTAACCAATTCGGGGGAATCTATTTTATCAGATATTATGTTGGTGAGTAACACTATATCAGCTGTGGTTCGTCTATCAGCGAGAGTTTGGATATTATGAAAAACGCACGCTTGGCGATAATCTGGAAAATTGAGATGTAATCTACGGTTTAAGTTTTTTATAAACATTTTTTGAATTCTTTCAATTTTGCAGGAATGAATTTTATAATAAGGAGACCAGACAGGTGAAGAAAATTCTAGTAAACTACGAACATAAGAAAAATATAATTTTTTAAGAGTATCGGTATTTTGAAACGGTTTGCCTGTGCGTAGTATAAATCCTAGTGTTCTAAAAGATTTTTCAGTAATACCATCGATGTGACGATTAAAAGTTAATTTTTCATCTAAGAGGATACCTAAATCACGGACTGTTTCGACAGATTTAATATTTGTATTATTTAATTTGTAATTAAAATCGATGGCACGGGTCTTTCTTTTGAATGTTATTTTTAGGCATTTTTCAGGGTTAAGCGATAGTTTATTATTTAAACAATAAACCGACAGTCTAGTGAGGTCCTCCTGCATTTTATGACAGTCATTAGTATTTTCAATATTTAAGTATACCTTCATGTCGTCTGCATACATAATGTATTTAGAGTTATTAAAACAATCGCCTATATCATGAACATATACATTGAATAAAAGGGGTCCTAAATGGCTACCTTGAGGGACACCAGATGGAAGCAAGGAAAAGTCAGAAGAGTGCCCGCCAACGACGACTGCCTGACTCCTTTTACTGATGTAAGAACCAAGCCAACATAAGAGATCTCTATTAATTCCGATTGCTATTAACTTTTTTAAGAGGATTGAATGATCAACACGATCAAACGCCTTTGAATAATCAGTGTAAATAACATCAGATTGTAATCCCTTGGCCATATACTCAGCAATATCGGTTGTGAAGAGCGTTAAATTAGAAACTACTGATCGTTTCCGCATAAAACCGTGCTGTTCATTTGGGATGTGTAAAGCAACTTCAGATAAAAGGTGATTATAAACTAACATTTCAAATATTTTGCCAAACACTGGTAAGATTGAGACCGGTCGATAATTCTCAACTTTATTTTTGAGGCCACTTTTATGAATGGGAATGATAAGTGCTCTTTTCCAGTGACTCGGAAAGACTCCATCTTTTAATGAGCGATTGAATATAATTGTTAGAGGTTTGGCAAGTTGATTTGCACATTTGATTGCGAATAATGGAGGAATGTCATCGCTTCCAGCGCCTTTGCTAGAATCTAATTTAGTAAGAATTTTACGGACATCGTCGTAAGAAAAGTTAATTGAAGATGTAGCAACATTGCGTGTGCTTTGATGGAGTGGGGAGGTTATGCAGGCTTCATCGATTAAATTGCTTTGAGTATAGACCGAATTAAAATAATTAGAGAAGTGGTCGACTACTTCTTGGGCATTATTAGACACTTGGTTTTTATACTGCATATTCAAGGGAATGTTGTTAGAGTTACGTTTACTTTTAATAAAAGACCAAAAATATTTAGGATCGTTCACAATAGCTTTCTCACTTTCGAGTATGAATTTTTTAAAACATTCTTTTTGTAATTTTTTTTGCCTGGCCCGGAGCAAAACAAATGTATCATAATCACGTGGATTATTGTATTTCTTCCATTTTTTATGATATTTGGATTTCTCCTTAATAATTTTTATGAGAGATGAGCTGTACCAGCGAGGATATGAGTTATTTTTCAGTGTTTTTAGAGGTACAAACTCACTGAGAACATTTTTTAACTCTAAATAAAATTTCCGTGTTGCAGAATTCACACAATCACAATTAGAAAATTTTGTTTCCCAATCAATAGTTGAAAGAAAGGAATTAATACATTCAAATTCCGCGCGCTTAAAATTAAACGCAACACGCTCCACTTCAGGTAGTGTCCGGGCGTTTAAAATATATAATTCAACAAGAAGTGCTGGATGATGACTATCCTCTTTTACCAATGTAATATCACTACGTTGAACCCTTAATTCTACGTTACTAAGCATTAAATCAAGCAACCTGCCATTTAAGTTCACTGTACCGTTATACTGGTGCAAGTCAGAAAATGACATGCACTCACTCAAAATATAATCTGTGCTACCTATGATATGAGGTTTAAGAGGTAGCGAAACAGGATGTCGTTCCCAAGTCATTTGTGGTAGATTAAAATCTCCCATTATTAGGAATTGGTCGTCAGGATTGTCGATGGAGAGCTGGTCTACTAAATCACAGAAATTTTGTAACTGAGAGGTGTGATTGGGGCCACCAGGTATATATACACATGCTACGTGAAGTTGATTGTTATGGTTAAAGTTACCTGAAGGAATGGTGACCCAAGTGCAGTCAGCCTCGCACTGCCAGTTGATATTGTGCTGGGCGCGTAGTGTACGTCGTGCTGCAATAAAGACACCACCTCCGCGAGATCGGCCGGTACTGGATATATCACGGTCACACCGAAACAGATCATATCGATCGTCTATTATTTCGGGGCCAGCTATACCATCAGTAAGCCAGCTCTCCGTGACAGCAATTATATCAAAGTCGTTATTAAGTACACTTTGTGAAAATTTCAGTAGCTTTGTTCTTAAACCCCGCACATTTTGATAGTATACGCTTAACTCGCCGGTGATGGGTAACTCAATAGTTTAAATAAACAGAAGTCAGCATAAAATATAAAATGAGAAATTACAAGTATTATATAGGTGTCGCACATTAAACATTCCATGTATATCAATAATATACCGAGTGTAAGCATTAGAGTAACATAGGCAAAATATAGGATGGTAGACCACTGGTAAATATTAGAGGTATAAAAAAGAAAAGGTATTGAAGTGGTTCTACTAGGAAAAGAAAAAGTAAGAGAATCGAAATAAAATGTTTGCAAAAATAGGATTAAGCATATTATGTATGAGTATGCGTGTGTTTGTGTTAATGTATGTGTGAAGTATAGTATGTAAACAAATATTAAACTATTTTTTTTAAGTCGTTCTCCTCGCTGATTAGTATGGGTGGCGATTCTTCGTTGCGGCGCACGTATATACGGCAGTTTTTTGTCCATGTAAATTTATATTTAATAGATATTTAAGTAGATATGGCGCGGTAAGCAAACGCGCTAACTGATAGACCACTTGATAAAATAATCTTCACTCGATTTCTTTTGGTATTTTTACCTTTCAGTTCAATTTAATTTATAAAACAAAATTGACAAAATCGTGGTTATCAAGTCATCGAGATAAAAACACTCATCCGAGAGTCTAGTTGTTTGCAGAACTACATTATTATTTCCGAGCGGTCATAATTTGTTTGTGGTCCCGTGGCTAGTGTTGCGGACTCACGGGCCGGAGGTCCGAGATTCAAACCCCACTCTACCCCAACTTGATTTCAATTTTTTAATAGTGAGTTATTTACAACTCGTTGAAAATGACCACCAAAATTGAAATATTAGGGTAAATTATAAGAACGCTAATATTTCTTTTTTCTAAAAAAAAAAATTATAATTAAAAAAACACTTATTTTCTTACTGTCCCAATTACATTTGTTTAGTTCTAAAACGAACTCTCATTTTGATAACACAATATGCATGCTTTAAAAATTACCTAGGTGTGATTTTTTATCTACAATATCAGTGTGCAATTCTACATTGCTGAAAGCACTTCTATATTTAAACTCTATTTTTTTTTTTTAAATTTAAACAGTTGCCATTAATAAAATAATAGCATCAACGAAGGAATGTGTGTAAGAATAATGTGCAATTTATATAAAACCTTATGCAAGTGTGAGTATGGCACACCACTGGGAAAAGCACACAGAATGGTATATTTTAATATAGCGACATTTCTTGTACTAAATGGTATTTATCAAAGGCGGTTCGTGCATTTCAATAAGGGGGCCATTAATGCCAATACATTAGTATGTTACTGCTTGAGATCGATTGCACTGATTACACAGTGTAGTGCACTATTTTATTCCAGTTATCTCTTGTTATTATATGACAATAAGTATATTCACTCAAGACAACTTTTATATAATTGGTTCAAAATCCCTACAAAAGATTCGATATAGTTAAAGCATTATTGCTACACGGAACAAGGTTTAATAGTGCATTGTTTTATTTTTGAAAAATATAAAACATAAAAAATTTGTCCTCACTAAGGCGTCCCGTGCTCAGATTACGTTATTATCTAAACCACTAATATCCATCACTCTTCACGAATCTAAAATAAAACGTTTAAAAAAAAAGATTTTTTTTATTTTAAAATATAAAAATTATTTTCAGAGTACATGAAAAATTACAAATGATTTTTATAAAGACAGGGACGAAAATAAGATTCAAGATTAGGTTATGATCAAGAAAGGTGAAAAGAATCTACCGCTGTTTTTAAAGCTTACTTGTTTTTTTAAGTAAATGTTTGGACATGATTAAAATATTGTTCATAAATTTATACGCTGTTTATCGGACATTGAGTTTTATTCATTAAACAAATAAAATTAATAAAATGATAAGCACTTTATGGTGTGACTTTTATCGCGACTTTATTTCTCTAATTTTTTACAGGAAGTGACGTGACCAAAAAGTAACATATTATCAAAGATAATATATGGTGAGACCATATACAACACTAACGATGTTCTTTGTGCGTTATATTTCATATTCCTTCAATTCTAGCAAATTCCATCCACTAGCACCGTACATTGATACTTTTTTTCAAAAACCTCCTATATCTTCTTCTTCTTCTTAGATAAGATCGGTTAATCTGTTATCAGTTAGAGAGTGACTCCTGAAACGTTGACCTCCAGCTGTCCTTTTATATCTTTGGTGGTCTTCCGGGTAGACGCAACCAACTAGAATTTCATAGACCACAGTATGGGGGATTTCAGAACTGTCCATTTTATTGACGTGATATCTCCAGAATCTTCTCCTTGTTCTGCTTCACTGTCTGGGATATTGCAAGTTTCGATTATTTCTTGATTCCAGATTACATCCCTTAAGATTTTCCCTGCGATTGCATTTAGTATTTTCATTGTTGACGTTCTGGGTACATTTTTGTTCTTACTGTATCTACCTTCGTCTGTATTGCATACGTCATGAATGGTCTAATACACGTTTTATACACCCTTGTTTTTAATCCGCATGAGTTTATGAGCCATACGATATTTCTCAAGCATCCAGATGTTGCCTACAATTCATTCGATTGTTCCCTCACTTCGGAGTATATGTCGGTCTCCAACGATTACTTCTAACTGTTGGGATTTCCGCCACTTGCCACCACTGCCTTTTGTCACAGCATTCAGTATCCAGTACCTCATCCCAGTATGGAATATGGCAACTGAGTGTATTTAATTGCCTACATTCATCTTGGCACAATATTTACAAGTTGCCATTTGGAGCTGAATGCTTTCATACCGCCTCTCGTATATGGCATATGGCACTCACTCACTTGACGCGCAGCTATGCTTCATTCGTTTCAATCCAGGAGTCATAAGTATTCAATTAATAATAATTACCAACAATTTATGTTTTACTTTTTTTTCAAATTTTCAGAAAACGAGAATATAATTCAAGAGTTTCATTTAGAAAATTATATCGAACATATCCTAACAGTCAACACAACAAAACTTAAAGATTTTTTGAAATTGTTGATTTGTCGATTTTTTTTTGTAGATGGACGAAGAATAAATTTCTGTATTTGAGATAGAACCTTAGACGAGTATTTTTCACATATTACAACAGAGATGAAGAACATTTTAGAGAAGGTAATATAAAATTTTAGGCATCTACAGAGCTTATGACCTGTCATTGGCTGGTTTAAGTGGCCACTTTACACACTGTGTAACATTCACCATTCTGCCCATATTTGAACATCAATATTTTTTCAATTCTTTCATCTGTTGGTGTTTGTCAAGTTAAAAAGCTGAAACCTTTATTTATGCGGGTGAGATTCATCTAATTGAATTATTTCACCTTCATACTAAGCAACACCTGAAAATTTTATTTTTTCAATTTATATGCTTCTTCATGAACCAGGTAGATTTATCAACAATATTTTAAGTTTGTCCAAATTTTTGTAGACAAGTCTTGGTCTAATCCAGTCTAAATTTGGACGCACTCAAAATATTGTTGAGTATTTTTGACTTGCTTGGCTCAGGTAAATATCCCGAAAAGAGAAATCGAATGGGAGTTGGTCGACATTATAATGTAGTGTTTGACTTATTCGTCTACCGTGCTTGAAGTTCCGGATTCAGGTCCTGGGAGAGTTGATGTAAAACAATAGTTTTTTTTTAATATTTGGATTATCACTAAAATTATTTCATTTTCCTGGACTGACAAGCGGAAGACTGCACATCTTACCTTCCATGCAATAAAATTTATGCAAATACGCTGCAATTGGAATAATAATGCAGAACCCTGGGCACTACTGTATGCAGATTGTGAAATTATGATATGTTACCATTTTTATTTGTCTTACATCTATGTCTTTGATGTTAATATTTTATTCTATATTAAGTTTTCCTATTTTATTGTATTTTGAGTCAACGTGTAATTTTATAAATAAATAAATAACAAAAATATTCCAAAATATGATGAATACGCTTTGAGCATCTTGCGTCTTAAAGATTGAATTCAAGATAATAGATTACACATAAAGTATCTGAATGAATTTTTCTTCCTTTTTTAGTTCGAAAAGATTTATGTGTAATATTATATCTCAATCGGTGATAAAATCAATTATGCATGCTTATTCGATGACTACTTGGTGGCTTACTTTTAGTGCGTTTGTCATTTTTTTATCAATTCACTTATCTATATGGATAATTTTTGCATTAATATAATTTTCCAAGGATTTATTATAATACTGGGCTGGATAAATTTTACTGAGATTGGTTAAACGATTAAATAAATAAATATTGTTGTTCTTCGGGTTACTTTTGTTGATTCTTATTTATGTATTTGATTGAAATTCGGAAAAGGTACCATCATATTCAAACTACTTACACATAGAATTAAGAAAAGTTTAGAAACCGCATACGCGCATCAAACAGAAGGCGACTAAACCACTCTTAAAAGAGTAGTTTTACGTTTTGAACATTTCGTTTTTTTGTAAACGTCGCTCAGTACGCAACTCCCAATTTGAATTCAACTATGCTGTGTTGTGTCGTTTTAGAGTGTAGAAATACTGCTGGGATCTTAAAGAAACAGGATGGTATTACATTTCATGTGTAATTAGCAAATTTATATGTAAGTATCAAATGCATTACTTGAAAATTAATTTATTTTTCTATCTGTCAGATTGTCAAGAGAAACAAAATAGGAATTTCGTCATTGTGGCCAAGGTAGTAAATTTTTTTACCCTTCTTTGCTCGTCTAATGAGAGAACTAATAAAAATTGGGCCTAGGATTAAACAACGCCGTGGTGGACATTTGACCGACATTCTCTTTAAAACATCAAATATTGTTTAACATGATTTAAAAATATCCGTTTTATGTAAAATAAAATTTGTTTTATATTTCAAGTTCAAATTTAATTAATTCAATTGCTCTTTTTAAATGACCCTTTACTTATCTACTCTGTTGTGTCAATCAATGTTTCTGCGTGCACAATAAAATTTTAGAGAAATCAACAGATTGCTTTTTTTACCTTACATTTTTGTTATGATTATATTTTTTCCCCTCGCGCAACATTACGCTGTGACTTCACTAATGCGCGCGGCATAAGTGAGGCATAGTGGGGGGATTTTTGGACACAGTCCGATGTATTCGAATATGATTCTACGCTCCTTTTGGACTATTCTTAATTCTATGTACTTACATCATCATATCCTTTGTGACACTCGATAATGCATGAAGCGCCCATTAACAAACGCAGCATATCTCGATCATCTGTAACATGTTGGTAAGGTGATCAGTCTTTCAGTTTATGTGCCAGTCCAGAATCAATGCGAAATTGTAACATGGTACCTTTAATACTATTATTGTTTTTATTTTTTATTTTATTTATTTCGAATACAAACAGATGTACAGGTTAAATTAATATTTTTTAAAAAAAAATTTATATAAAATGTATACATAGTAGGGCCTGCCATCCAATTATATGTATTCACTAAATACTACTGTAATAAAGCGACGACGGCTTGAAGTTTAAACTATATAAATAATAAATATACTTTATATTAAAATAAGATAAATATGGACAAAACAAGGAGATAGTGGAAAGGAAAAGAAGGACATTGATAAGGAGTGGTAAAGGATGATTGAAGGAAAGTGAGAGTGGAAAATTGCATTTGATTTAATGATTAAACGAATTATGAATGAAGAGCATGAATCAAGCCTATTAATTCTCTTCTGTACATATTGTATGGAGTGTTAAATATATCAAGACTATTAAATTTTTTGTTAAATGTTTCACATATACGAGGGATTGTAGAATGTTTCCGATGATTAGTTTTAAATTTACGAATATAGAAAATATCAGAGAGTCTAGTTGGCCTGGAGGGGACACGGTAAGCAAGTAGATTAATGAGTTCCGGGGAATCGAATTTATTATTGACAATTTTATAAAGCAGGATCTGATCAAACATATCTCTTCTGTGTGCTAATGAAACAAGGTTATAAAATTTTAATGAAGCTAAATAATTTGGAAAATGCAAATGAAATTTGTATTCTAGTTTTTTCAGGAATTTTTTTTGAACATTCTCGATTCTATTAATATTTAATTTATAAACAGGAGACCAGATAGCAGTGCAATATTCAAGATGGGGGCGTACGTATGTTATGTAAAGCAATATAAATGAACCTAAATTTTTAAAAGATTTACACAGCCGCATGATAAATCCAGTCATTTTGTATGCCTTGTTAATTATAGTTTCTATATGACTATTGTAATTTAAGTTTGAGTCCAAAATAATTCCCAAGTCACGTATTTCGTTTACTTCTCTAATTGTATTTTCATTTATCATATAGTCATATTTTATTTTATTTTTATTACGAGTGAAAGATATTTTGTAACATTTAGACACATTGATATAAAGTTTGTTTACAACACAGTAATTCGATAATGCATGTAAATCTTGTTGTAACTTTGCACAATCATCTCTACACTTGACTTTAAGGTAAATTTTTTTATCGTCAGCATAACAAAGGTAATGGGCATTTTTGAAACATAACTGAATATCATAAATATAGGCATTAAATAAAAGTGGCCCAAGATGTGAGCCCTGTGGTACACCAGACGGAATGGAGATGAAATCAGATTGATATCCTTCAATCATAATTGACTGAAGTCTATTATCTAAGTAAGAGATAAACCATCTGTATAAGTCACCGTGAATTCCCAGATATTCTAATTTACGCATAAGAATTCGGTGATCCACCTTATCAAACGCTTTAGAATAATCTGTGTATATGACATCAACTTGCGTTCTGTCATCCATATTGGAAGTGACGTATTCGGTGAAATTTACCATATTGGTTAATACAGAGCGCCTCTTCAGAAAACCATGCTGAAAATTTTGTATATTTTTAAGGATTTTTGGATAAATTTTATCATAAACCATGAGCTCAAATAATTTTGAAAAAACTGAAAGAATTGAAATGGGACGGTAATTTTGAATATTATTTTTAGATCCAGATTTGAAAATAGGGACTATTATTGCTTCTTTAAATTTTGTAGGGAAAGTTTTTTCGTTAATTGATCTATTAAAAATAATAGTCAAGGGTAGTGACAGTGAGTGCGCGCATTGAAAAACGAAAAAAGGAGCAATCTCATCATTTCCACTTCCCTTGTTTGGGTTAATGTTGAGCAGATATTTCGTTACCTCTTTTATCTCAAAAGATGCATTACCAATTGAGTCGTAATCATTGAGTAAATTTGGCGTAGATGAAATATTAAGAGGTTGATCATTAGTATTATTGCTAGGTGATTCATAAGATGTTTTAAAATATTTTAAGAATAGATCGCAGATCTCCTTTCCCCCTGTACCAGATGTCTCTCCATAATGCATAGTTTGAGGTATATTACCTCTTTTGTTAACATTTTTTGCAAATGACCAGAGTTTCTTAGTATTACTTGGAATTTCTCCCTCTACTTTGGCAATGTATATCGCGTAACATTCTTTTTGCTGAGTTTTTTGACGTGATCGGAGCATTGAAAATTCTAAGTAATCGAGTGGGTTTTGATATTTAATCCATCTTCTATGAACTTTGTGTTTATTTTTTATTATCTTGATTAAGGCAGATGAGTACCAAACGGGATATTTGTTTTGTTTAATTGACTGCTTAGGAATAAACCGTAAAATAGTATCTTTGAGTATTACATAAAAAGCGTTCACGGAATCATCAATAGACTCAGCATCGATTAAAACCGACCAATCAACCTCGCGTAGATAAGAATTTATGATTGAGTAATCCGCCCTACGAAAAAGAGTGATTTCTTTATGCGGTATAATTAGAGAGGGAGATACTTCTATTCCGATGTCTATATGTAATGCTGGATGGTGAGTATCTTCAGTGATAAGAGGTGCATCAGAATGCGTTACGCGGCAATCAATATCAGAAATAATTAAGTCGAGAAGCCTTCCATTTACATTACGGATATTGTTAAATTGATTAAGTTCCGCGTATGATAACGTGTCTACTAAATGCCTGCTAGCTTCATTACATGATGTATCAGAAATTAAAAGAGCGGAATCAGGTTGTGGAATCCAATCCAATGTTGGCATATTGAAATCTCCCATAACAAATATCAGGTCTTCGGGATTTTGATCTCGTAATTTAGTTAAAACAGAGAGAAATGAATTTACAGCAGTGTCGTAATTGCGTCCTTGAGGAAGATATACGCATGCAATATGAATGTTCTTCTTAGAGGTAAGTCTGCAGGCAGGAATGGTAACCCAAATGCTCTCTGCTGAACATGCTAAGTCATCCCTAGCCTGAGGGTGAAGATCTTTTTGGCAAATGATCATCACTCCTCCTCCCCTTGTTTGGTTACAATCGTCATATTTTCTATCAGCTCTTAGTATACAATACCGACTGGAAGGAGCAATTTCTTCATCTAAAATACTGCTATGGAGCCAGGACTCTGTAATACCGTATAAACAATAAGTATCATTTGACAACAGATTCTGGTAGAATATTTCTAATCTACCACGAATGCTTCTACAATTTTGATAATATGCCGTGAAGTTCATTGCGAGTGTTGAAATATTAAAATATTAAAGATAGTAAATTCAAGCATTATTATAGAGCCCCAAAAGGTAAGTAACTGTAACAGTGAGTTAAGCAAAAAAGAAATAAATATTCTCGTACCGGTAAATAGAGTTATATGAATATAATATTTTTCTGCATACGTACAACTAATGTAATCACGTAAGGTTATAAATATATTATAATAAAACTGTACAGAACATGTGTTTTTTTGTAAATATTTATATAAAATTTTAAAGTCAAAAAAAATAATATGATACATAATTTGCTAAATAAGCATAATATCTGATTTATTACCCGGCGTACATGTATTGACTCAAATAAAATTAAATATGTATTTGTATGCAGTAGAAGTGTGCGTAAACAATCCAGTAAATCAAAACAGACGTAAGTAGTACTTTTACTGTCATTGAATATAAAAAATGCGAAACACTTTAAGTTTATCGAGTAAAGTACAAAAAACATACTTGCGTTTACAATTATTAGTCTATTGATATAGATTTTGTAAGCGCTAGATAATTGACTGTTAACATTATAATAATAAAATATTATAAAAACTATGCGATAGTAATATAGACGGAGATGTAGCGTATTTGAATTGCACGAGTTATTGAGTGAGTTAGAATAGTATATATAAATTACGATGCCAGAGAAAGAGTAAGAGATACACTGATATTCCATGCGTTTAAAAGAGAAATAATAAGCTTGTAATGCAGCGCGGTAATCAAATGCAACAGATTGAGGAATATGCGCAGGGATAAACAAACGTTGGAAAAGGAAAAAAAATGTAAGTGAATTACAATAATCGAAGACAAATAATTTAAAGATAACGTAGATAAGTATTAAAATAAAAGAATCAAAATAATAAAAATTAAATGACACATTGTGTGTTTCAAAAATAATACAGGTACCTATATTTACCAAACTCAAAATACCTAACGCAAAGTAAACATCTGTATTGATGACAGGGTGGGGGAAAGGAATGATGACGGGGGTTATGTAAAGGTAGAATAGGGAAGCGAGGGGAATATAAAATATAGAGATAATACAAAAAAAAATACAAAAAAGAAAATTGAAATGTGAATTAATAAGGTTATTCGGTGCGAAACTTGTCGAGGTCACTAGTGTTAAATATTTTGATCACCGGGGATGTAGTGTTGCGTCTTATGAAGATGTTTCCATTCCGGGTCCAGCAGAAATCGTGCCCTTTCTGTCGCGCTATGTTTTTGCTTTCAAAAAGGAGTTTCTTCTTTAAAGATGTAAGGTGTTCATTACAATAGATTGGTTCCGCAGTCCCTTGTAAGCCAATATCCGAAGTAGTCAAACCCCGACGTTTCTTAACGGCTGCCAAAAATCCATCTCTGGTCATCTGCCTTAAGAATCTGACTACTATGAGTTTCGGCTTATTAGGTTGAGACGGCAGTCTGGAAAAGTAGTCTATGTCGCATTTTTCAAGGGGAAAATGAACAGTTTTGGCAATTTTATTAACAATTTCCAATATGTCTTCTCCGGTTTTATGAGTGATTCCTTGAATTTCGATGTTGTTCCGGCGTGACCATTGAGCCTGTTTATCAGTGAAATACTGAAGGTTGTTTATTTGTTTTTGTAATTCCTCAAATTTCCCTTGCATGCCATCTAACTTATTAATTTTTTCCTCTTGCAATAGAATTTTAGCCTCCATGGCATCAAATTTGTCATTTATAAATGACACGCTCTCTCTCATGCCAACCAATTCATTCCGTAAGGATTTTATGTCACATTTTATAGTCCGTAGTTCGGTCAATTCCATACGAATATTTTTAATTTCAGCGAGTATAGTCTTCGCCTCCGAATTGTTGATAACCCCTGATAATTGCTCGTTATCAGTTCCGAGCGATGTGTCCCGAGCGATACCAGAAATACAGTCAGTGCACTTTACCTTACCACGACGTTCGATAGATAACTTTTTGTAAGCAGCCTCTGGCAAATCTCCGCACACGAAATGATTTGCACCTTTGCACACTGAGCACGTATAATACGCTCCGGCCGTGACCGGCTTTTTACACACTTGACAGAGGTTAGACATATTGCAAAAATAAATTTTGAGTTACCCACTATTCACTTTTAATGTAATTTTAAAAATAAGCTAATTAACTGCAGAAAAGAATAGTTTAAATCACTCCAAGATGTATTAATTCGCAAAGCCTTTCGTTCAAACACTGCTAGAATAACACAACCACTTAAAAATATGTTAAATAATACTTTTTATACAGAGACAAAATTAAAGCCGCCACTTCGTATCAGTTTGAACAACGTTTATGATTATTTGAACAACGTTTATTATTGTACACACCCTTGACTGGAATCGATCCCGGGACCTGAATAATGGCAGGTGAACACTCCAACCTCTACACCACGAGAGTGGTCATTTAGTTGAAAACACTCGTCTAGGTTTCTAGTTCTATTTCACAGGCAGTGATGTGTTTTTGTCAGAATAGATATTATTTTCAATTAATAAATTTATAAGCAAATGGATAGAACAATACTACTGATAAGCCATTTTCGACTAATTGAGAAATTAAACATCCATATCATATAAATTTAGTTAAGAAGTAACTACTAGAATTCAATGCTGACAATATACCAACATAATTCTAGTTTAAAAAAAATAAATGCACACCAAGTAAAGTTTCTTGATAAAAATTCTCATCTCACGTCTTCTTCATTTATTTCATTATCATTCATTATTCCCTTTCCACACCTAATGGTGCATAGGGCGCTGCATTGGTACACCAATCTCAGTGTATTTTGATCATTTTTGTTACATCAAAGTCAGTCAGATGATCAGTCTTACGATTCAAATACCAGTCCAGGGACTATGCAATATTCTAGTGTGAAAATACCCTTTTTAATATCGAACCTGAGACCTCTTGAATGGTAGGTAAGCACGCTGATCATTACACCATGAGGTCTTCTTCATTTAGGCTTCTTTATTTCCCTTTTAAAATTTTTCTGTGTTTCTATAATATCTTTCAACCCTTGATTTATAAAAAAATATTCCAATATTTATATTATATCTTCACTTCATTCCCTTTTCGCACCTAATGGTGCATAGGGCACTGCATTGGTACACTAATTGCAGCGTATCTTGATTATTTTCCTTACATAAAGATAAGATGATCAGTCTTACGCTTCAGGATCCAGTCCAGGGATTATGAAATATTCAAGCGTAAAACAGCTTATTAAATAAATATTTTATTTCAACCGTGTAGGGAATCGAATCCGAGACCTTTTTCATGTCAAGCAAACGCGCTGACCACTACACCAGGTTTTATTAATATATTCGAATGATCTAATTGACATAAAAATGTTAGAGTCATTGAATTGTTTCAGGAGTACATAAAATTATTTTACAACTTATGGTAGGTTATTCTTTATACGTAAAGATTTTCCTGTTAGAATATACACATTTCTGTAATTATAAAAAAGATTCGGAATTATTTCAGTGTGAAATATATCAATTCTTCATTTAAAAAGCCGCAACAGAATAAAATACGTAATTTGATTCACTGATGCATTTTTTAAAGCATTTAAAGAAACTTAACATACATAACCTGCATAATCTTTAGGACCCCACACGCCCTTTGCTATCTACATATTTATACTTTCATTGTGTTAAAAGAATTCATCTCAGAGCCATTTTGAATTCTAGACAGTGTTTCTACTCCATTTGTGTGCCATCTAGCTTTTGTGCGTTTTTATATGCCATTGTGTGCAAATGCGACGCCTCGACACACTGAGGACCGTTTAATTTTTTTTGAAAACCCGCCATTATAGTCCGCGTCGAGTTGACATTTTTTAACCGCTACGTGACACGAGTACTAATTCCACATTACTGCCATCTTCTGGCGAATTCAATAACTTACAAACGGCTTATGAATAATATCTTACTAACCGGTACCGCATGTCTTGCATTGTATTAGCATAATGTACCCGACGCCCGAAGAATACATGCACCTCATACATCTTGTGACCTAATTTGAGCCGATAATCTTCACTCGCTGACTTTTGATGACGGTAAATTACGATAGCTGTCAGAATATCAATTACAATGTCACAATTAACATACATAACTAGCATTAATTATGTAAATTTTGTATTTAATATAATGGTGGATCAAAGTGTGCTCATATTTGATAGTTGAATGCACGTTAATACTTGATGCTTTCCATAACTTAGCGAGTAATCTTTAACTGAATAATAATTTATGTTAAGTGCGTAATTGATGCGCCTGGCTGAATGCAATCTGCATAGCTTTTTTTTTTTTTAAATGTCAATTTGGAACTTCAGCCCTACGGGGAATTGGATACAAAAATGTTTTCTTGCGCGCGGTAAAAGTTAGAGCATTAAATTGTACCTCAAATTTTCTTGAAAATGTACGAAAAAAAATGTATTTAAATAATAACGCACTACTTCGAACAACGTCACTGGTTCATATGGACCAACCAATGATATTAGAGCTGTGAAAGATATCCGATTTGCTTACCTTAAATTAATCACTTGGGAAAACTGACAAAGACGAACCTCTGACGTCAGAGTTATTTGAGAAATACAAAACTTCAAAAAATCAAACCGCTGATAATACATTTTTTTTTTGTCTTTGCTTAATAGTTTTTTAGCAAATTAAAAAAAGATTGAACTTCCTCATTTATTTTTAAAAACAAAATATTTGAAATAATTTTAAATTTTCAATATAAAAGCAATGTCTTTGTTTTTGAATTATTTATTTTTTCCCTTCAAAAGTCATAATCTCTGGCTAACCTCAATGTATCAAATGATCAAGATATATGTATGTTGCAATTGACATACCCTAAATAATAGCAAAGTAGTGTCTATGCAGCGTTAAATGTCTTGGAACAAATTGAGCCATTTGAGAATGAAACTAAATATACCGAATGAATCATAAAATGTTTCTTGTTATTTTAAATAGGTTATTAATAGTAAAAATATCTATAGAATGATTTATAAAAACAAAAAAAATGTTTTGATTGCAAATTCAGTGATTATTCTGTGATATTAGAACATCGATAATTATATTATAATACGTGTGGTAAAAATAATCATCGTTTTTTTATTTGATATCTAAACATGTCCCTTTCGACATTAGCTCGCTCTGTAAAAAAGTCAAATGAGATTCAAAAGTAGGTAAATAATTCGATTTCATCAAATTTATTTAAACATTTTATCGCCTCTCGAATGATTCGGTAATAGACCTTTTATTATGCCCATACATAATCAAACCGCCAAATGACCCTATCAGAACGTTCGCCAAAATGAAGACACAGCTCCATATACGTGTTCTAGACTGGTCCATTTGGTGCAGAGTGCATTCAAATGTGATCTCGAGTGCATCATGAACTGCAATAGTGCACTTGTAAAGCAAGTAGTCGGTGCCACGACTTTAGATAAGGAATAGCGTAAGTACGGGTATTCTCGGCACATTTCAAATGCATCTTCTCTCGCTTGCAAAGCATTTTTAATATCATATTCCTTGCGTTACTGCACATTTCTCATAGTCAAGGTGATTGTCGAGAAAACCTTTAATTTTACAAACTACATTTTTTTTAAAAGTAGAAATAAAAAATAAAAAATAACAAGTTTATCCACAATAGCAAAATATTCTTAAACATCATCAAATACAGTTCATAGTACCCCTGGGCTAGGATTTTATTCTGTTACTTTATAATTTTAAGTTTAGTGACAATATTATATTTGAAATAGATGGTGTGTTTATTTTTTGTCTTGTTTTGATTTTTTATTTTATTTATGGAAATATTTAACTTGATCCCTTTTTTGTCATAATATTCTTAACAGACATCTTTCTTACTTCAGTCACAAATTAAGTTCTTACAACTCCAGAAATGTAATGCATTGTATTTAATAATATTATTTGTTATATCATTTACAAATCTAAATTAAATCTCTTCAATTAAATTTCTCGTTTTTTTATTATAAAATCGAAATTTGTTATCGGTTATTTTTTAAATGCTTAATTCCCAAGCATAAAAATTAATAGTTTAAAAATAACCATTCAAATCTACTAGATGTTTTTTCTTTCCTTTACCTAGTTGCCTACTCTGTTAAATAAGTATTTAAGTTTTAATTTCTATTTGATAAAAGGGTTTTATGAGAAATACAGAAATTAACAGCGTCACTTTTATCAATTTTATTTTTTACGTTAACATCTATTTTGAAAGTGTTGTTTTAATCATAACATAAATATTTTTTCAATTTTTCGAAATTCTCTAATCCTTGATTATAACCGACCAATTTCGTGTTCATGACCCATTACTAACTAATCAATTTTGGATAAAGAATCAATTATGATCCTAAAAACAGGCGGTGATAATGTTTTATAAACTGTATTAAAAAATAGTAACTATGGTAAATCACACCCGCAAATAATAAAGATTCAATTGCGTGAGATATATGTACGTATGCAGAATATTTAAATATACTATTCTACGGGTACCAAGAACTCCTCAACGCGTTTATATCGGGCATATGACAAAAACACATCACGTTCTTACCGTACATTATAAATGTTTATTTTCAATCTCGCCTCGTTCGACATGGATAAACGTGCGAACAAAATAATTTCACATTTTGACTTTTCTCACGCCGAAATCCGCTAAACTTTTCATAACATCACGTTCTTGCACTGTTTTTTAAATCACTGCTGCGCTGTGTCGGGAATCGGTGGAGGGAAGTCGAAAGTAGGGTTACGAACTTAAGATGGAGTTTATGAATAAAACAAATCCGAAAACAATTCGTGATCACATTTTGTGTATCTCTTTATAGTAGGTCCTCTTGTAAAGTTTCGTTGTTCTTTCAATGCGCCGAAACTTATTTTTTGGTTTTTTCCTTCCTTTGCCTGGAATCTTTTCCAATCCAGGAAACATACCTTTCCTTTTTTTTCAAATTTCAAAACAATTCAAATAAACTAAACTCTCCCCGATGGAGGTTGTAAATCATCATTGCGATTTTTACTTTATTGGCAGCTGCCCTGAACAAGGACTGAGTGCTGCAATGGAACCAGTCGCGCAAGTTCTTAAGCCAAGAGATGCGCCTTCTACCTGCACTGCGTCTCCCTTCAAATCTTCCCTGTAGAATGACTTGTAAAATTTTATATTTTTCGCCTCTCATCACATGCCCAAAGTACTTAAGTTATCTTTTCTTTATGGTCTTCAGTACCTCTTTATCTTTTTCCATCCGTTGGAGAATATCATCGTTTCGGACTCTATCCACCCAGGAGATTTTTAATATCCTCCTGTAGCACCACATTTCAAAGGCTTCGATCTTTTTTGAAGTGTTTTGGGTGAGTGTTCTCGTTTTGACGCCGTAAAAAAGTACTGAGAAGACGTAACATCGAGTAATGCGCATTCGGAGGTCTAAATTAAAGTCTCTACTGCAAAGAAGGTCACGCATCCTGAAAAAGCAGTCTCGAGCCACCTCTATTCTGACTTTGATCTCTTGAGAGTGATTCCATTTATCATTCAGCCAGCATCTACATTATTTAACTAACGTATTTATTGAAAATATACCTACTTATTTATCGTACTTGTGGAATAAACCGTAAACCGTATCTTTTTTATGTTAGTATATCATTATCCACTGTTTATTTCTGTAAAATAAATTAATTAAAATACGTATAGTTTTATATGTATTAAAAATATACTTTTTTATATAATTTTCACCAGTGATCGGGTATCGTTGTGACTGAAATAAGAAAAACCCAGTCTATTCATTGTGAAATTCCATGGCTAAACAAATACTTATTTACACGTATCGATATCCTAAGGTATTTAATACTTAAATTTATTTCAACAGAGAGGGAAAAATTTTTGAGAAGGGAATATGGGAGTCTAGGCATTTACAGGGCTTATGACCTGTCATTGGCTGGTTTAAGTGGCCACTTTACACAGTTGAGGAAATGTGGATGTTCAAACATGGGCAGAATGGTGAATGTTATACAGTATGTAAAGTGACCACATAAACCAGCCAATGACAGGTCATAAGCCCTGTAAATGCCTAGACTTCCATATTATCTTCTCAAAAAATTTTTTCCTCTCTGTTGAAATAAATTTATATATGAACATCTCCCTAGGGAGGAAATCCAGGCAGTCTGCAAGCATTTGGACATAATCAAACATTGTTTATTTAATACTTATTTACTTTAAAAACAAATGCTTTGTTATTATTATACATTTTGGGCCGGGTACGAGGATATAGCAATATCAACATACATGTTTTTTTTAATACGTAGCAAATCAAATAATGATTTGGTACCTTCAGTACATATTTTTTTTTTTTTAACGCTTTAGCGATGCAAATATTATTTTTAAGTTTAATTTTTACTCTCTTGATCAGTCCAAAATACAATTGATTTTGTGGGATTACTTAGAAAGTATTGAAATTAAATTTGAATTCCAAATGAAAAATAACAAACATAGTACAGTCACAAAGTACTAACAAGCAAACAACAGTCAAAACATAGATGGCTCTTCATAGCAGAGTAAAACTCCACTTTTCTAAACTCCGGTCATCCTAATTGCCAATATCTAAATCGTTGTCAGGAAATATAAAACAAAGGAGATGTTTATAATTTTAATTTGTCTGTGCAACTTCGCTGGACATGTTTAAGTAAGTGTATAATGTGATTCCACTTTGCATTTTTATTTTAAAAGCAATAAAATCCGGATGGTTGTAATTTTATTGTTTTTCTTATGGATTAATAGAAAAATATATCAATTTGCGTAATAATTATTCACCACAATTATTATTATAGATAGTCAAATATATTATATTTATGTACTTAGCAGGTTAACAAATTACAACAGGGATGGAGAATACCTTAGAAAAGGGAATATGGAAGTCTAGGCATCTACAGGACTTATGACCTGTCATTGGCTGGTTTAAGTGGCCACTTTATACACTGTGTTATATTCACCATTTTGCCTATGGTTCGAACATCCATATTTCTTAATTTCTTCCATTTGTTGATTTAAGTGAAGTTAAAGAGCTGAAACCTTTATTGTTGTGAAGAGATTCATCTGACTGAATAATTTCACATACTAGGCAACGCCTGAAAACGATTTTCCAATTTTTAAACTTTTTCTTGGACCAGTTGGTTTTTATTACAAAATTTGAGTTTGTCTAAATGTTTGTAGACAAAAGACTAGATTTCACCCCCTCGGGAGTCATTAAGATCAACAAATTACAACAGGGATGGAGAATACCTTAGAAAAAGGAATATGGAAGTTTAGGAATCTACAGGGCTTATGATCTGACATTGGCTGCAGGTATACTTCAGTGGGTAATAATTATCTGAATAACTAAATACACCCACGTATAAAAAACATTGACGTTGTTAAGTAAACGTAGTGAAATAATAGAGGTCTTGATGACTATTATTGTATTGTAAATACAATTCGTACTTTTACCAAACAACTTACATTATAATACATCTCATGAAAGCTCCATAAACACAAAAGAAGTAAAAACTATACTTCGGAATGGATCATGCAAACAAACGTAACATACAAAATATAAGATCGTCCATTTTTGGTGTAAATATTATATAACCCAATTTTTCATTTCCCACGCGACACATAACTCACAGCCTTGCCTTATCAGAAGTCGGCGGTTAAGCAGGTCAGAATTTATCGGCCACAATAATTAACTCGTTATTTTGTGAAGGGCGGCTGAGGGGCGGGAGAAGAGCGGGGCCGGAGGCTTGATGAAAAGCTTCCTTGGGAAATATAATAATTCGCCTAATGTTTCCAGATCGTAGCAATAGACCTATGTGTATATTCGTGCCTCGTACCTGGGGCCCGATCCTGGAGTCATTCGACTTCTAAGTCGAAGTCGACATTTAATATCTGAAAATTAAAATCAAATGGAAAATGTTTTTTCCATAATTTAAATGACCCATTAATTTATAAGATTTATTATTAGCAACGGATATTTTAACATACATAGTTTTTTTCGTATTATCCATTTTTGAATAGTATGTTACATATTGAGCTTTTGGCCAAAATAATATAATATTTTTTTGCTATCCTAGTTAGACAACAAGGGTAAGTTATTTGATGTATTTTTTTATTTTATTTGTTTAAAATAAAAAATATTCAAGTTTGAGAGTGAAAAATATTAAAGAAAGTTCGCAGTTTTTAATTGTGGATATGAATAGCGAACTTCTTTTGAGAAGGAAATTTAAAAGTCTAGGACATCCATTATCAACAATATTTTGAGTTTGTCTAAATTTTGTAGACAAGGACTGGATTCAACTCCCTGGGGAGCTGTTTATATTAACATATTACAACAGAGATTGAGAACATTTTAGAGAAGGTAATATTCGGGCATCTACTGGGCTTATGACCTGTCATTGGCTGGTTTAAGTAGCCACTTTTCACACTGTGTAACATTCACCATTCTTACCATATTTGAACATCTATATTAAATTATCGAAAATGTTCTTCATTCTTCTTCGTCTGTTGTAATATGTTGATTTTAACGGCTCCCCGGGGTCTACCTGGTCCATGAAGAAGTATGGATTTTTTTTTTTAAATTCAGGCGTTACCTAGTATGTAAGTGAAATAATTTAATTCGATGAATCTCACACGCATAAATAAAGTTTTACGCATAAACTGGTAAAAGAATTAAAAGAACATAGATGTTCAAATATGGGCAGAATGGTAATTATTACACAGTGTGTAAAATAGCCACTTAAACCAGCCAATGACAGGTCATAAGCCCTGTAGATGCCTAGACTCATATTTTACCTTCTCTAAAATTTTCTTCATCTCTGTTGTAATATGTTAACATCCATTAATGTTCAAACACGTGGTGTACGTTACACAGAGTTGAAAGTGATGCTTTTATTTTCCTCTTTAAAGGGAATTTTCTATATCTGTTTCATCAAAAATCATTTTTTAATTTGAGCATATTGTTGAACGTGTAAATTGTAATTTTGATCAAATATTTCCCGCACTGACCAACGATTTTTTTTTACCGTAACAAACGACGAAAATTACAAACATTTAAGATCACTCAGAAAAACTCCTCGAACTGGATTGTGGTTCCGTGGTAATGACTCAGAGATCAGAGTTCCCAGGCTCGAACCATGCTCTGCCACAACTCAATTGTCAGTGTCTAAAAGTGGTTCATTTACAACTTTGCAAATTTAGAATAATTACGCAAATTTTTATTTTAAAAAAAGTGATCACTGACAAAATATCTCAATTATCAAGAATAGGCTCCTGTTGAGTAATAATTCATTAAGTTTTTATTAGTTCAGTGTGCGTGTTCCGTATCGGACTGTGAGGTATTTTCAACCTGCCGCTTACTCCATACAACATGTCATGACTAGTAATTGTCGGAAGTTTCCGTGTCTATCCTTTGGTAACGAATGTTTGCTCTTTCACAGAAATACGCCATTTCCATTGTGTTTTATTAGTCTTTTATTTTATGACAAGTGCGACAACGTGTTGAGTCATTATTATTCTTTTAATGGGCCAACAGCGAAGACCTGTGTTTCAATGAATGTACATACATATTATAATGTTATATAGCTTATTATGTGTATCATTTTTTGGATTAAAGTATTTAATTATTTATTTATTAATGTACACGGCACGCAGTGCCTTTTACCTTAAAAAGATACATATTTTAAATAATATAAACACTTCAATATAATGAGAAGTATTAGGTTACATAAATACTAAAAATAACACAGCAGTATTGTATAAAAAACGTTTATTGTTTGGTTATTAATTTAACTTAAATTTGTCTTTCTTGCTTACCGTAACACTTTATTTACTTTGTTTGCTTTACAGAATTTATTTCATAAGCTTATATCTTTTAATTTTTTTGTTTAAAGGCTTACTGTTTTTTCTTACATACCTTTGTTATTACTGTTTTTTTTTTTTTTTGCAAATTTTTTTATTATATCCTTTCTAACTAATTTCACATATTTTTTCTGTATATTGTGTGTTTATTCTTTAGTATGTTAGCATGTATTTTATTTTTAGTTTTTTTATATGCCTTTTGGGCGTTAATGAACAAAATAAATAAATAAATATTTAGATTTAAAAAAATAATCAAACAATTTGTGCAGATAAAATTTTAAAAGGAAAATAATTTATATTGTTTTTTATTTAAGAGATACAAAATATAAGTATATTAAATACAATAAAATTCTTTTATCTGAAAAAAATAATCAAAAAATAGTAATAATAATAACAATTTTAAAAATAAGTATACACCTAAATATGGTACACAATAGTACCCATACAAAAGGAAACATAGAAAGCACTATAATCTAACAAATGTAAATTACCGTTCACGATCTTTGAAATGATTAAAAAGAGTTGATTTATAAAAACTATACTTTATGTGAAAAATATCAGCAACTTCGGAATAGTTATTGCCGAGTACATGGAGTCGATTCAGACTAGCATAACCAGAGTATACTGTTCGCGAATTGTTGCAACTAAACGGAGGTACTTGACGAGTCATTCGTCCAGGTACCTTGAAGTTAATGAGTGCTAATGTAAAGTTTACAGTCTTAAAAAAATTCAGCAAATCAATATTTTTTCTTCTCTCAGTAAGTTTCAACAAGTTCAAAGTTTTTAATAAAAAATCATAGTTAATAAAATAAATTCATATCTGATTCAAGTTTAAAGTTAACGTATCTTAAAAGTATTATTAAAGATTGTAATCACTTTGCATCATTTTAGAACAATTTTACAGTAGCAAATTCCTCTCAAATACAACCATAATACTCGCTTCACGCAAAGTGATTTACACGTTTAGTAGTCCCAAAAATATGTAATAAGTATGATAGTAGAACTAATACATATAAAGTATCGAGTGTTTTTAATGTATTGGCAACAGAACTAAAATTTAACATAATATGTAACCAGAACAAAATAAGAGCGTGGCTACTCGATCGAGAGTTAACATATGAATAAATCGGTAGTCAGGTGGCAGAAGGGACCGTCTGTATTTTTTTTCCTGTTTTTTCGTTTTTAAAAGTTTTAATTAATATTTCAGTAAATACACATTGAAAAAATAATAAAAAAACACCATCGTTTAGAATGGTAATTTATCATTGAAAAACAACACTAAATATTTTAGTGAAATTGAGTCGTATTTTAGCTGTCATGGACATTTTTTTAAATTACGGGTGGTCTCTTCTACCATCTGACTACTGAAATGTATAATCCATTCGGGTCATTTTTGTGTATATTTAAAAAATATATATATATTTATACATAAATGTAACTGAACATTCCGGCTATTATTATTAAAATCTTTTTTTAAATAAACATCACATTGTGTTAGTAATAAAAGTCAAAGTGGCTTAATGGAATTAAAGTTCTTAAAAATGACATGTCGTGAGTATTATTTTTTTATTTTAATAAATTAATTTATTGAAAAAAAGTAAAAACAGTGAAAAACCTCAGCACAAAATTCAATTACTACTGGGCTTTCAAAACAATGGAAGCGCTTACCATTTCCCAAAAGTATACACGTATAATCAGTTGAACGTAATTATGCTGAAAGCAGCTAGCCATAGAAAAGTGAAACTGAGATAATAGCACTTTTTAGAAAAGCCTGAATAATCAAATCTACACAACTATTAGAATGTTTTTGAATTCAACAATTAGTATTTTTATATTACAAACAGGAATATAATTATGTATTTGATTAATTTTAATGATTTATAAAATACCGTAAGATTTTTCTAGTACTGTGAGTGTTTTCTGCAAATTTAGAAATGGCGTTTTTGTGATCGATACCATTTTCAGAAGGTGAATAATACAGTTTTTTGTATGAAAGCGGCCTGGCTACTTTTAGCAGAACATAAAATTGACCTAACTGCACCCGATAAAATCAGTACCTCATTTTTTCAAAATGTTTGACTGGCTGCTTTCTGCATAACAACGTTCAGTTGTATGTGCTATTAACAGTTTTTTGCTTAAAAAATCAATTTTTCAAACTACATAACTGTTATAAATAAACACATGAAAAATAACAACATTATATAGAATAAAAAAGATCCAGTTTATGAGGCTTAAGGAGTATAAGGTACGAGGGCTTATAGGCCTTTGATTTAATTTTATTTTTCATATAAATATTATAATAAAAAACATATCCCTAACTCTATGATGCCAAGAGCTCTATGTTGAGTTGGGATATAACTACATTTTTTTTAAATACATTATTCTTTATTGATTTATTTTAGTTCTATTATTTTTGATTAGGTAGCTGAAGATTTTTATTTTTTTTTTATTTAAAAAAAAAGAAGAGAATGCTTTCTACCTGAGAACATATATTTATATACCTAGTAAGAATAAAATAAGCCTAATATGTTTTCTTATATTTCAATTTTGCTTATTCGTTTTTTTTATCTTCTTCACTGTTTTGAAAATAGATCATAATATAATAAACGCTGATTTTTCGGCCCCGAATTGAACTGAACAGAATTCGCACTGAGGAATTTGAGATTAAGAATTTAATTTACAAATTTTTAGTCGGGTTTATATACTTTTTATATACTTATTTTTGCACCACAACAGGCCAGGAGGCCCAATTACAGTGGTGAATTACATCACAGGCTTGAGAAAAATCACATTTTAATTTTTGTGTTCTCACCGGGAATCGAACCCGGAACCTTCCGTGCGTGAGTCAAGCGTCTTGACCACTACACCACGGAGGTCGCCTAGGTTTATAAATATACAAGTATTATTTTTCATTTTATATATCAGTTTTTAATACACGTGTTTGTATAGTTAAAAATTTAATATATGTTGTACTATCAAACCGTCATGTCACTAGAAACCGAACGATAAAAACTACATTTTCATTTAAATAAATATCAGATGTTTGTGCCAAGTAACCTTTTAAAAATTACTCTCGTGAAAAAATTGATATTGATATTTATGATTCTAGTAACCAATTAAAACTTTCAATTCATTTAACAAAATCATGAAGGAATGTTAAAGGTTAGCTGATTATATTCGCACATTATAAATTTAACTTAATCGCATTTCGTTTGGTATAATTTCTGTTAATGTATCCGTCAACGGAGCCATTAAATCATAATACGCTTTTCACAAACATTTCTCAAACCAAAATAACATAATTTATGTCTAAGAACTTAGCATTTTCATCAACACTGTCGTCAAATATCTTAAATCTACTAAATTATTTTGAGTTGAAAGCTTGCGTGAAAATCGCTACAACTACCGCCATCTATGAATGCCTGCTCCAGTTATTCGTTTTCTTTACTCAGAAACAAAATTTTGTATTAATACGCCCTATATTTTTTTTTGTTTGTAGTCTATGGTTTATTAATTAATTAATTATTATTATGGCCTAAGCCAATTACAACAAACTGAACATAGTTACATGTTTTTGATAAAATTTTAAATAAAGTTATCAATAAAACTTCTTGGTTTTGTTTTACATTTTTTATTATTTAGACCAATGAGCGCTTTTACCTTAGTAGGCATCTTCAAGACTGGTAAATTGTTTACAACGTTTACAGCTTTTACACTATTTCAAAATAGTAAAAAAGTAGAACAAAATCAAAAAGTTTTCTTGATAACTTTATTTTTAATTTTATCAAAACCATTAACTATGGAGTTTTATCAAAAAATATCATCAAAAAACATCAATGAATACATGCAGCAAAGATGAATAAAAACAATAAACAAAGGTATGCAGTACTTACAAACACGATGTTTTTATGAAATGTGGCTAGTTTAATTTGAAGTATTTAATAATTTTGAAACAACCGGTGTTAATATTGTATGATTATGGAATGAATCTTTTTTAAGTATGTACGAAGAACGTCGGCGTAAAATAATTTTCCTAAATTATAATAATAATTATTGAAATTGATGTTTTACTAAGAATTGTTTTTTTTTTATATTTTGTTGTTGCCTATTAATTGCAACGTGTTTAAACCCACCTCGGTAAATCGAAAGCTAAAAACTGTTTTAAGTGCCGAGCGGTCTTTCTTTTAACTTCCGCCTCTCATAAGGCACATAAAATATGAAAGCCGTGTTCACACGAACATTGACGTCACTGACTAGTAACTAGGTGGGCGCCCAGAGCATAACTCACCGGCTGCCTCGTACTTTGACATAAGTCGCCATATTTTGGAATATTCATAATGATAAATAAAATTTATGTCGCAATAAAGTGTTTCACGCCGTCCCGGGCTTTTTTCCTCAGCCATGGTGACCGAGAGTAAAGGGAGGAAAGGGCACTTCGAATTAAGAAGTTTTCTTTGCTTTTCTTATTATTTATTACAATCTTAATACGTACGTACCACTAAAGGCCAGTTGAATAAAAAAGGGTTCGGTTAAATATAACATGCTGTGTTTAACTTAATTTCTTTCACGCAACCTATTTTGCCAATTTTGACATTATTATGAATTTTATGTTAATTTTTTGTTGAACTAAAATTCGTCATCATCATTACATCCTTATCTCCACAAAATGGTGTGTGGGATTTTGGTTATTAAGAGTTGGAGCTTCTACCTCAGTTAGAGATTGACAGAAGACACGAGGTTCCTGTTTAACCCTCCCTCCCCGGTGATGTGTAGCTAGTACACATTGCATCTAATAACTATAATATCTTTATAAATATAATAAATATTGGGTTTAGATTTTCAGTATTTATCCATTACACATTTACGTATCGACTGAAATAATTTGTTATTGAATAAAATGTACTTATTAGGCACAAAAAAAGCATTTTATCGAAAATCGGGATTTAATTACAAATATCATCAAAAGTATACTCACAGTATACCAATAGCACTTGGCGTTACACGTTTACTACATGTCCAGTCACGTAGTCCAGTACTAGCTACTTAGTGGCTTTCTGGAAGTTGGTGCTGGTGCACGTTTCGCCAGAGTCGTTAGCGATACCCAATGGTTTTTTCATGTTTTCAGCAGTTAGATTTGAAATATTATCAACGTTTAATTAAATTATGGTTATTTAAAGCCATTCCCTATAAAAATTCCATTTGTTTATTTTTAAATCTCTTATTTTTTAAATGTGTAGTGACTACATGGCACCGTAACGCGCGGGTGTTTTTAGGACATTAATGGAAAGGTTAATGCGTATTTATTACATGGTGAATAAATAGTGAATAGTGTTGCGCGAGTGTTACGACGATGATGGGTTGAAGAGGCTGCACTTTAACTACATGCTGGAACTGAGTGACTGCCTTGAGCTGAGTCTTCGGGATGGCTGGACTGACTGAACGACTAAATTGAACTGCTTGACCTTCGTCCTGTGGTCTTTTTATAGGTCACGTTCCTTTGTTGTTCATTTGTCTATAGTAGGGACGATGTGCATGTACTGCAAGACGACGATCGGACGATCTTGTTTGTGTGTGCAATGCGGTTAGATTTGCATAATTTTTTGTATTGAATTCTATGGAAAACGATGACATCGCTTCATCGGTCATCGCACTATTTCAGGTGAAATGTTTTAGCACATGCGAGTCATCGATTATGGACAATGAACCCCACAGGTGTATAGGGTACTGAGTTATAATATATATGCAACGTATCTTGATCATTTTTACAGGAAGTTAAGTTGATCAATCTTAAAATTCAGGTGCCAGTCACTATCAAGGTCAATGAAATACTTCGGTAAAAATCTTTCCATAAAAGCAAATATTATATTTTTGCCTTTCAGGAATTGAACCCGGGAGCTATGAGTCGAGTGGCTTCGGGAATATATATACCGGTCTGGTTATATGAACCACCGTGATATTTCGATACAAAAGTATGTCCAGTCTAGTCCTGACATGTACAAACTTGACCTAGGTTCACTAGAACACCGCGAAGGACGTACTCGTCCGTGTTGTGGGTAATTTTTTGTGATCATTATTCACCGGTAAATGCTTTTAAATATTTTTTGATTGATTTTTTTTTCTTACTGGGAAGGAGATCAACCCTAGGAAAGAGATTTTTAAAAATTTGTTTATTGATAAACCCTTATGGGTTAAATACATTTAAAGAAATATTTTTACTTTCAAAATTCATATTCTACTGTTAATGATAATATTTTTAACATCTTTTGTAAAGGTTCTCTGAGTCTTTTGTTTAGTTTTGTCTGGTAGTTTATTGTATAATTTCAGTTCCTGGTCTCGACTGTCTTTGCCTCGTTTTAAAAGGTTATATATGTTATTTTTCTGATATTCTCGTATTGTATCCATGTTCATTACAATTTTTTTCATGTTTTAGTTCTTCGTTTACATTTACATCAGTGGCTAATTTATGAATAAACTTTAAGGATTGTTTGAAGAGTTCAGTTACATTCAATTGTTTAGTTTGTTTAAAGAGTTCTTTAGTTGCTGTTAGATAGGGTATGTCATATACTAACTTTAATATTTTATTTTGCTGTCTTTTTAGTCTGTTTATGTCATTTTGATTTCCTGTTCCCCATAGTAGTTGCACATAACATATTATAATTTTTACACAGGCTTTATATATTAAAATATGTGTTTAATTTAATCGGCCTCGTGACGTAATGGTCAGCGTGTTCGCCTACCATGCAAGAGGTCTCAGGTTCGATTCTCGACATGGTTGGTATGAATTATTTACTTAAAAGGGTTTTTTCACACTAGAATATTTCGTAGTCCCTGGACTAGTATCTGAAGCGTAAGACTGATGATCTTACCTTCATGTAACAAAAAAATGATTAAGATACTCTGCGAATGGTGTACCAATCTTCTTCTTCTAGTGCCTTGCCGGGTCACCCCGACGTTGGCCATCACTACAGTGAAAGCATATGTATTTGTCCTGCGCTAATTTTACATTTCGCAGCCAGGACGTCTGCTTATTGATGTACTCGCCGTAGTGATTCCTAGGAAAATATGACCAGAGTAGTTTCCCGTTGCCTTCTCTGGTGGAGTTTATGTCGGTGTTACCTTCCCTTAGCTGGTTGGTTTTGGTTTTGAGGCGCCAAAAACTCGCCTTTCACCCTCTCGTTATCTGCTGTGATTACACCGTTATAAGTGAGATCCCATTGCCCGGAGTTCGCGACGTGGACGCTAACGAGTTGGACTAGTCAGTAGTGTTGCCGGTGGAATGCAACTGGGCGTCACAGCATTTTATAGAATCACATCCTCCAGCAAGATGCACTCACTGCGACAACTGATTGTTTGAACCCCCAATACAGTGCCCTATGCACCATTAGGTGCGAAAAGAGAATGATGATGATGTTTAATTAAATAGTACTTGGTTTTGAATGGCCGTTACTATTTTAAATTGTAGCATGTTCAATATGAGAGTAGCTGTCAAAGTAGACTACATAAGGGTCGGCCGATATGGAATACTAGTCCATAGATACTAAAAGTGGCAAATCTGAATTCAGATGTGGGCGGGACTCACAAAAATAATTTGTCTTTGACTAAATTAATAAAGAAAAATGATGGCAAATATATGCATTGTGCTGCATTATTTTCGCATGATCGGGGGGGGGAGGTATGAGTCAGTGTATTATTTGCCAAAATTGGGACCACGAGGAATGTGCTGGTTGCGATGTGTAGATTTGCAAAAATTGTACGCAATAAAGATGTTAATATTGACCTAAGTCCACATTACCACTTTTTCGATCAGGTAAATTTCATATTATGCCCCTTTCCGCGCCTAATAGTGCATAGGGCACTGCATTGATACACCAATCGCAGCGTATCTTGATCATTTTCGTTACATGATGGTAAGATGATCAGACTTACGCTTCAGGTGCCAGTCCTGAAAATATGAAATATTCTAGTGTAAAAACACCTTTACAAATAATATTTCATATCAACCATGTCGGGAATCGAACCCGAGACATCTTGCATGGTAGGCAAATGCACTGACCATTACACCACGAGGCCGACTATTTTCATAATACTTTTTCTTATTTATTTTGAATATTTGATATATGAATGTACCTTTGTAACAAAATACAAAATCCGTATTTTTTCTAATTGTTTTGAATTTTTCCGACGAAAATAAGATTGGTAGTCCATATTTACCTCGCTTAGCCGAGTGGTCAAGTCTCCCTAACAGATTTACGACATTATAAGTAGTGAAAGACCACCGACTAAAATCAGCGTTAATAAACGTATGTCCGTGGGAGATGTGATCTAGTCCTCGCCAAAGGATTTAAAACAATGTTTAAAACAATATGAGTAGTGGTCTAGTCAGCACTAACGGATTTATGCCGCAATGAAGTTCCGCGGGATTAGCAAAAAGGGAGAGTATTAGAGAGAGGGTGAGAGGGTTAACAACTCTATTCCCCTACACCACCGAGTCTCGGGTGTTAATTACCCCCCTTAACCCCTTCATGGCCGCAATAAATATTCCTTACTCGCGTCACTTCCAGTGCCGCCGTATACCTTAATGTGTTAAAAAACACAAACACCTTTTAGTTGAAATAACAGAGGTAATGTGAAATTACTGCACGCTAAAAGTTCATAAAGATTTTTCTTTCTTCACTACGAGTATTTTGTGGTCCCAAGTACGCCCTAATTTTGAAATACAGAAAATTTATTCCCTTTTAGCCAATTGACTTTGGTTTTAAGAGTAAGGTAAAAAAAAAATTATAACAATCTAATATAGATCAAATATATTGTAACATTTTTAAAAATACCACACTGTTCACCGAGTCGGAATACCATGTTTCATTTTTCATATCGGATACGCAGCCATTGCAGTGTCCTATGCACCATTAAATTGAAAACTTGAATGATAATAAAGGTTCAATCGTGTACAATACGTTTTCGTACGTTTGACGGCCAACTGCGAAACTAACGTCGTGGGTTCATGTCCCGCCAGTTGCAAGAAAAAAATTGAGGGGTATTTTCTATACTTCTTTTCATATCCTCTCTAGAGGCATAGCGGTAGTGACCGATCTAAGTTTTGGTTTCAGTTTCGGCCAGTTTCGGTCGCGATTTCGGCTAAAAACTGGACGAATCTTCAGCTCAGCTGAAACCAGCGGTCGGGATGTTTTGTATTACGTTCGGCTGTTCTCGGGTGCATCTTATGGCTCGTGACTCGGCCGCGTGACCTGTGACATGTGAGCTTTTAGTTTTTAGTTCCCATATTTTTGTAATTCCTGTATAGTTATAAGTTAAAGTTCCATAGCGTACATTGAAGAACTCTTACATATAAGCTTACTTGGTGGTTAATCATTATCATAAAGTAAATAAATCAACTTCGTAATCAATAGTACATGAATTTCATCATACGTCGATTCATTTTAACTTAGAAACAAGAATCAGGTTCAGGTTTCAATTTGTCAAATATAACGTATGAAATATTTCATTTAAGCGGGTGCGGTTTTTTGACATTTTGAAAATTTTATTTGACTGACGCTTGAAGAGCATTTTGAATTTAGATAACAGATTAATAAAACATATTTTTAATATATTTAAAAAGTGTAAAAAGATTTATGTAGATTAAATCACAACACTGATATTTTGTGTTGCAACTACTGAAAATCGAGCCAGAGACCTCATGCACAGCACGAGGCGCGCGAAAATACATCATATTTTATCGCGTGTGTATTTACGAAGAAAGCGTGATCATGTGAAGACGCCATTTTATTTTTACAACTTAATGTAAAATACAGACTTACACTACTTTCGGTCAAAGGGACTTTGAGTATCATGCAATCAAACATATAACTTACTTCCACTGTCTATTAAAACAATTAGTAACGAAAAAAAGTTTAAAAAGGCTATAAACAATGAATAGTGGAGGTAGGTAGAAATAAAATGGTTTCTGTCTTTCAGCTAAATCAATTATAAAATACCTGCTTTACAAATGTACAGTTTATGTTTTTTATTTTTTGTAATAAAAATTATATATAGATTAT